>NC_065542.1:40812512-41116798 GCF_932294415.1 Quercus robur
AATGAAACTTTGGAATACAAAAGTTGGACACTGATTATAAATTAAATTATAAACTAGCGCAATGTCCCATTGTATCCTTGTAGTTGTAGACCAAAAACGAGTGTTGATATTTTGGCCCAGTAATCAATAACAAGAGCATACAAAATAAGAACTAAGAAGAGAGATGTCGTGCTAAGAGTTCTGTAACTCATCACCGCACATCCTTGGTGCAATGGTCACTTCACAAGTGTAAGTGCTTATGGGGTGTGAGGGGTAAGGGCCATGGTTCAAGTCTCCAAGAAGGAGCTTACACATATACACTTAGATTATGTTAGAGTAGAATTTATATTATGTATAAAAAAAAAGGGGTTTTGTCACTCGACTGGTTGGCACTTCTTTATGTTTCCAACAAGACATTTGTGGTTCCAATCTCTCATCCTAATTGTATCTATCAAATTATCCTAGAAAAAAGAAAGAAAGAAAAAGGAAGAGAGATGGGGTTTAGTGGTTACTAAAATTAGAACAATAGTGTAATCCACTTCCAGTCATACGAAGCCAAAGTTAGTCCATATTAAACTACCCAAAAATTGCCCAAGTGCTACAAATCCAAAATTGAGAGAAAATCCTCTCATCCAAAATCCCTAGTAATTTATAATCCAATTTCCTTGGTAATTCTTGAGTATCACTCCTAAGACCTATAGGTTTTAAAAATCCAATTATATTGTTATCCTTGTTAAGCTTGATAAATGGTGGTTTAGGTGGCAATGATTTGATCTAGATAAAACAAGTAGGTGGTGGTATTATTTATTTATTTTTTTTTTGAGCCCTAGTTGGTGGTATGTTGGTAGAAAGACAAACTAGAAAGAAAATTTCGTTAACAATATTGGTTATTTGGAAAATAGTTTAGTGTATTGTTTGGTCTTTATGTGAGAAAATGAGTACCTTTCTTGCAAGTTACAATGTCCCAAGGAATATATGCCTGAAGCTAAGGGAAAGGGTAAGTGCCATTAGGCTAAAAGCTTAAACCAACCTAAATCCCTAACTTGGACCCCTAGTAACCAAGGTACTTTCTTTGTCAAATCGGCATACCATTTTTGCCCAATCAGATAGATTCCAACAACCATCCCCCCCTCCCTCCTCAAGAGTGGAAGCATCTTTGGAAGTTAAAGATCCATGAGAGACTTCAACTCCTTTTTAAGGAAAATTGTATGGGATGCTTTACCCACAAAAGAGGCTTTGAATAGGAGAGCCACAGAATGATATCAATTGAGTTCTTTGTAATTACCCAACAAAATCCCTAGATCACCTACTCATTCATTGCCCTAGAACCATCACCACTTTCTTATTATGTACTTGAACTCTAAATCTTTCTAATTCCCTAAATATTACTTTATTGTTATTATTCTTATTGATAATATTTGGAGAACTCAAAACAATTTTAAGTTTTTTGCAGGCCAATCCTCAAATCCAAGAGTTGCAGCTGGAATAATCTAGAGAGCTAACAAAGAGCATCTTGAAGCATGGACCTCCACCAAATAGTTGCCCCTTCTATAGGTTGGGTAAAGATCAACTTTGACATAGCCACAAGACCTGGATTCTCTATTGTTGGTGTTTGCAAAAATGATTTCAAAAAGGTTAATTTTGCCAACTCCTCTATGGTTGCCTCCACAAGACCCTCTCATTGGTGAAGTTCATGATGCCCTCTTAAGTCTTAACCCTTAAATTGGCCATCCAAACATTGCATCTCTTTTGTTGTATTTGAAGGGGACTCCCTCAATATCATTGAGGCTCTCCATCACTCTTTATTTAAGGCGCTAGATTTTATTACCCTTTTTTGCCATATTTATTTGCTTCTCTTAATCCCTCTTCTTGTCAGGATTTTTGTTTTGTAAACAAAAATATTAATTGTTTGGCCCACAATATTTTTTGGTCAGTTTATTGTAAGTGAGATGAGCCTAT
Organism: Quercus robur; assembly: GCF_932294415.1. Lineage (NCBI taxonomy): Eukaryota > Viridiplantae > Streptophyta > Magnoliopsida > Fagales > Fagaceae > Quercus > Quercus robur. The sequence continues at coordinate 40,814,451 of NC_065542.1, forward strand.
AAATATCTGTTATGTTCCTGATTGAATCTCTTCATCGAGATAGTTTAAGGCCCTTTTTTGCATGATTGATATTATTTTTACTTATTTAAAAAAACTCGACGAAGTAGTACTATGCTAATATTATAATATAATACATGGATTAAAAGAAATATAATAAATAAAATTGAAAATTACAATAAATAATAAAAAAATAAATGAGCAAAAATGACTGAAGTTGCATCATGAAAACATATTGTGTAAAAATAAATGATTAAATTTACTTTTAATCTGTTTTTTTTTTTTTTGGAAACTTTGGCTTAAGATTCTCAAAAAAGTTTTTAATAAAGGCGTGTGATACTGCTTTGAAAGCTGGCAACCCATTTAGAAGCCATGGAACAGCAAACGACAGGGGAAAAAAGCGTTACTCACACGTGTGTGAAGCTCCCGAATGGTTTTTGTTTTTGAAAGTAATAATAATAATAATAATGTGGGCCCCACTACCTAGAATTGAAGAGTATAGAATAGAGTAGAACATTTGTGAAGTGAGGTAGACAGAGTGAGAAGTGAGAGTGTGAATGGCGAGCCTAGTAGTTCAGAAGCCATGGAAAGCGGAATACGCGAAGTCTTCACGATCGTCGTGCAAGACGTGCAAGACTCCCATCGACAAAGAGGTCCTCCGCCTCGGCAAAATGGTCCAAGCCACCCAATTCGACGGCTTCATGCCCGTAAATTATCTTTTTTCATCTTCTCAAACCCTTTCCCATTTTCTTTCTCTCTTTTGCTTCCTTATCTAATATTTAGGGTTTTCGCTTTTAAGATTATGCTATTTCGTTTCTGATCATCGACTTTTTGTTATTTTTAGTAATTCTCATTCTCATTTTTTCAACCACATTCTCATTTCTTTCGTATTTCTACTTTCTATTGCTGTTGACTGTTGTGTTGTTTTCCATCTTTTACAATTTTGGTTTTTGGTTCTTCTATATTTTATATTATGTTTTTCATTTTTTGCATTTGGGTTTCTTTTTATTTTTTATGTGAACTGGTCTTCATTTTTGTATTATTTTTATCTTGATGATCAGTGACACTGGCTATGTGTTAAGCAATTTCGATTAATTATTGATTCATGACACTTAGAGAGGGTATCTTTATTTTTTGGGTACCAAACCAAGCCAATGCCATTATATGGGAAAATTTATAAGTTGGACTCTAGGAAGCACAGACATAGATAGGCACGGCCACAACACAGCGACACAAGCAATTTCTGAAAAATTATAACATGAAACGGCTTGTATAACACTGGGTATGACTCCCTAAATGAAGTGTCTTTGCTTCCTAGGTTGGACTTCAAAGTGAGCCCCATTTTCATTTTCAAAGTCGTTTTGGTTTGGCTAAAGAAAATAGTATCTATAATGTTCCGTTGTTTAGAGGTGTACGATCAAAAAAATAAAGCTGATCATGGGTACACATCCCTCGACTTTTTAACAACCTGCTACAACTTTTCATGATGTGGTAGGATTAGCTTTTCTCAATTACTTTGAAGTTCTATAACAAGATCAGTTCAGGGCTTCTATGATGATTGATATTTGTATGTTTTCAGATTTTTTTTTGATAATTCAATAGTTACAACAATGGGATGGGGGATTTGAACCCTAGTTCTCCTAATAAAGGAGATCATACCATGCCACTAAGCTACAAGCCTCATGACTTTAAATTGGAATTTTTTACTTTCCATATCAACCTCGCATATTTATGGATGTATACAATACAACTTTGATATGTTTTTTGTTTTCTGAATCAGATGTGGAATCATGCTAGTTGCATACTGAAGAAAGCAAAGCAGATAAAATCGTATGTATGCTTGTATTATTTATCACCATTTCCATCAAGTAAATCAGATAGATGCAGTAATTAACTTAACTGCTATGCGTTATTTGGATTTTAGTATTGATGATGTTGAAGGCATTGAGTTGCTTCGTTGGGAAGATCAGCAGAAGATCAGAAAGTATGTTGAGGGTGGTGGACCCTCGACCCCGGATACAAGTGCTGTCCCTACTGCACAATATGGTATTGAAGTTTCACAAACTTCTCGTGCTACCTGCAAGCACTGCAGCCAGAAGATTATGAAAGGAGAGGTTGTTTATTAATTTTCTCTGTATGTTTCTATTTTCAGAAGATATTTTTAAGCATGAAATTTGAATTTACTGGATATCAAGGGATTTTCTGGGGGAAACAAGATCTGGAAATTATAATGGCTTCTTCTAGAAATTGAAACATAAGATAAGACTTAGAGAGGAAGATTTGTTAGAAAATTTATTAATGAAATTATTGTCCTTTTTATCAATCTGCTCTGTATTCCAAAATGAGTCAGAGATTGAATTGGTCAGCATTGTTACCAAAGCACAAGGAATCTGCAGATGTTTGATAGGTGAGACGGACAAGGGCTTGAGCAAAGTGTCCTATGTTACCTTACTTACCATAATAGGTGTCTATTACACAGTGATCAGCATATGTTTGCTACTTTTCTTCTATTAGTTCTTACCAATAGCATTTCATTGTCATGACATTATTGTAATGTTATTAATGGCTTAGCACCTTTTTTCTTTCAAGTGTCTAGTGCTCAAAAGTCCTTAAATAATGTGTCTAAGTTGCTCCACCATGCTACCAATCCAAAAACTATTGCAAGTGGTCACTTCTCATGACCTTTTTATAAAGTATGCGGTATGCTATATGGGTTTTATAATTGAAGGAGTTGACTGCAAAAAAAATGACAATGAAGCAGGTTTTATTTTTGGGTCTAATTGTAGTTAATGTCCAAAAAGAAGAGCCTGATTTAAGGAGCTTTTTAAGATTTTATAGAAGTCCTTGAAGAAGTTTTTAAATTTATATTAGTGATGTTAGAGTTGAATTCATGAAGTTAGATCGGCATCTGAATTCTGAAGATAAGATTATATATGCCAAAGTAACTAGTAATGCATAAATGCTACTTGAAGATAAAATAGCTATGCCAAAGGTGGTGACAATGATTATTTGTCACGAAGATGGTTATGTACTGAATGTTTTCACCTTTTTTTTTGATGGTTGAATTATTGCGAATAGTAATGCATAACGCTTTCAATATTCTTTTAAGTCAATAATTTTATTATTTTACCCCTAGGTTCGTATATCCACCAAGCCTGATGGCCAAGGAGCTAGGGGCTTGACGTGGAACCATGCCAACTGTTTCTTGGAACAGTCTCCATCTACTCAAGTGGAGAAGTTGTCTGGATGGGAGAGCCTCTCAGCTTCTGACCAGGCAGTCATCTGTGCCCTTACTAAGAAGGTTCCATCTACTGCAAAGAGTGGTATGAAGTTCACTTTGATTTTATAGGAGATTGTTTTCTAATGCTGTAGCAACCACAGAACTCTTTTTTTTTTTTTCCTTCACTTTTCTCTTTCACTGTACTTGTCCTTTCAGGCACTAAAGTTGAGATACAAGAGAATAAAGAACTCTTGCAACAATCAACTTCCAAAGCTGGCGTAAAACGTAAAAAAGAAGTTAGTGGTGATCAGAAGCCAAAGGCTGCTAAGGCTAAAGGAGAAATGTCAGCAAGTACGGCTGCATGTATGGAGAATGTTGCGGACTCCAGGAATGAACATTCAAAAGCTTCTGATTTGGAGAGTAAACTAGAGACCCAAACTAAAGAACTGTGGGCTCTGAAAGATGATCTTAAAAAATATGTGTCAACAGCAGAGTTGCGTGAAATGCTTGAAGCCAATGGGCAAGAGTTGACAGGATCAGAACTTGATTTGCGTGAGCGCTGGTAATATATTTTTTTTGTGCTATCTTTGAGCGTCTTATATATATATATATATATATCAAATTGTCTACAAATTTTGTCATGAATTTGTGTATCTGTTCCTGATGAAATGTCATCACTAAATTCTCCAAAGGAGATATTTTTTTATTTTTATTTTTTGTCTTGACACTAACCTCTTGTATGCCAAGTGTATCATTATTGTTCTCTAGATCACTATTACCCTGATAAATAAGTTTCGACATAAATGAGTGAAACTGTTGCTTTGTTTGTCATACTTTGCAATTATTAAACCCTTTTTTATATTTGAAAATAGTTCAAATGGATACGTAAGTTGTTAATAAGGTGATAATTACCACTATTTTGTATTACTCTCATCCCTTATACTAACGTGGACACAATATTGATTGTTGTAATTCTTATTTAGTGCTGATGGAATGATGTTTGGAGCACTTGCTACCTGCCCACTTTGTTCTGGTTCTCTTTGTTATTCTGGAGGCATGTATCGGTGCCGTGGGTTCTTATCAGCATGGAGCAAGTGTTCTTACTCTACTCGTGAACCTGAACGTCTGAAAGGGAAGTGGAAAGTCCCGGAAGAAACCAATAATCAATATCTCAGCAAGGTATTCAACTTGTATTCTTGTCATGTTTTAAAGTACCCAAATTGTGACATAAGTTACTCAATTGTGTGCAGTGGTTTAGATCACAAAAGGGTACCAAACCTGTTCGGATATTGCCTACATCATCATCCAACAATCCTTCTGGAAGTCAAGCTACTAACAGCCCATCCCAATCAACAAAGAGTGAAAGTTTGGGAGACTTAAGGGTTGCTGTATCTGGGATACCTAAGGAATCCATGGTATGATTTTTTCCTTCCATTTTTTTTGATAATTAGTATAGGTTTTATTGATGACGAAAAATACTGTGTTCACGATGCTGAACTAAAATAAAAAATTACAAGAAGATTAAAGAAAAGATTTAAAAGAGCATGGGAGCTTAAAAATGGATATACAATGTGTGATTCCCCATGCTCAAGACCAATCAAACAGAGTACGAATCAACAAGGATTTTAATTGATCAAGGGTTCTCTCAAGGTCCTCAAACGTAAGACTATTTTGTTCCATCCATGCTATCCATGTCAAGCATGCTGGCACCAGATTCCATAAATCCAAAGAATGTTTCCCAAACCAATCAACAAGGATTTCATTCCACTTTTTTTTTTTTTTTTTGTTGATGTTATACACTTTTACTGAAATCATGTCCAAGGTGGTTTCAAAATCTGTGGTAAATAATTTAGTAGTGAGCTAATCTCATGATGGAGAATTTTGCAGGAGGAATTTAAGAGAAAAATTGAGGGGGCAGGTGGATCTGTTCATACCAAGATCAAGAAAGGTATATAATCCATGAACTGAATCTTAGTCTTAATAATATTGTGTCTCAACTGAACCTTAAGTTTAAAGTCTTGTGTCTTCAAAGTTATGGATGTAATGATGCATTGTTTTAGTTGTTTTGCTTAACAATTTAAATTGCAGATACTAACTGCTTAGTTGTGAGTGGAGTGCTGGATGATCAAAATGCTGAGACGAGGAAGGCAAGGTGAAGCTGACTCAAATTGTGGGTCTTTAGTATTTGTCTTCTTTGATTCATTTTCATTTGACTTGGAATGGTATCATTAACAGGAGGATGAAGTTACCAATTGTTCGGGAGGATTATCTGACTGATTGCATCAAAAGACAAAAGAAGCTTCCATTTGATTTGTACAAAGTTGAAGCCATTGGTGAGGCCTCTAGCATGGTCACTGTCAAAGTAAAAGGGCGAAGTGCTGTGCATGAATCTTCTGGCCTGCAAGACACAGGTCACATACTTGAGGATGGGAAAAGCATCTATAATACGACATTGAGTATGTCTGACTTATCAACTGGTGTTAACAGGTAATATTATTTTAGGCCAGACTACACTTTTGGTCCTCCAACAATTAGGGTTAGTTTCAATTTCGTCCCTCAACTATTAAGCGTGTCCCTTACTTTCAAAATTAAGTGACTTGATTTTGAACTTTTAAGGGATGAAATTGTCACAACTAATAGTTGAGAGACCTTGATTTTGAAGTTGAAGGAAGAAATTGACACAATTAAGTGTAGCAGGATGAAATTGAAACTGTGACAAATGTAGAGGGACCAAAATTGTAATTTGACATTTGTTTTATACCATCTTTCTTTTGAAGCTCTTTAATGATTTTATTTATCTCTTTTTCAAATAATAGCTATGATTTATCCTGGCTTAAAATCAAATGTATGCAAAGTTGGGCAGAAATATACTGCATCATTTTTATTGGGATATTTTGTGTGAATGCAGCAATATTTCATAGTACTACAGCTCCATGTAGTTAGGATCATAGTTTAGTTAGGGGATGACCCAGAAATTTTCTATTGGTAATTTGGGTTTGCTATCTGAATATATAGTGTACGTTTATTTCTAAGACTTTGGAGAATGAGCATTTCCATAACCCAACAAGAATTAAAAGATAAGTTGGAAGTGAAATTGTTATATGCTTGGGGGGATTGTATAGAAACTATAAATTGTGTTGGTGACCAAAACTATAATTTTTCAAGTAAACATATAATCTCTCAAAGAAAAGTCACTGAGTGATTATAAAACATTGGAACTAGAGAAGAGAAGGGGGGCGGGTGTTGAACTTTGAGACAATTTCAAATAGCGTGGTTCACATTGAGCTAATTTTTACCTCAACCTCTTATCCTACTGTAGTTTGACATATACACTGTTAAATTGGACTCTCAAATTTCTGCGTTATCTTTCCAAGTTTCTGCATTGGCCATTTTCTCTTCTTTTAAATCTTTTATATTAACTTTTAACTTCTGCATGTTGTTCCTCTATATGTTGCCCAAGTACAGTTATTACATCCTCCAAATAATCCAAGATGATAAAGGTTCAGATTGCTATGTGTTCCGTAAATGGGGTCGAGTGGGAAATGAAAAAATTGGAGGAAGCAAATTGGAAGAAATGTCAAAATCAGATGCAATTCGCGAATTCAAACGTTTGTTTCTTGAGAAGACTGGGAACCCATGGGAGGCATGGGAAAAAAAGCAAAATTTTCAGAAACAACCTGGAAGATTTTTCCCATTGGATATTGTAAAAATTTTTATTTATTTATTTATTTTATGTTTTTCCAGTATTTGCTTTGGTAGTAGTCATATCTCATAGTTATTAATTTATTTTTTAGTACTTGCTTGGGTAGTAGTCATTTCTCATAGTTATTAATTTATTTGGAATTTGTAGGACTATGGAGTTAACAAACAGGTGTCTAAGAAAAGACAGAACGATGCAGAGAGCAAACTTGCTCCTGCTGTAGTTGAATTGATGAAGATGCTTTTTAATGTGGAAACATACAGGTTATAAGCAGATCATTATTTTATTATTTATTCATTGGAGATTTAGGGTATGTTTGGTAACTGTTTTTTCCTTTTATTTTCTGTTTTCAAAAACAATTTTCTATTTTTGAGACTAAAAAACTTGTTTGGCAATTCAAAATAGACAGAAAACAAAAACTGTTTTCAAAACTCAATTTGTAAAGGAAACTGAAAACATGCAAAAGACTGTTTTCAATTTCTAATTTTCAAAAGTCAATGAAAACATGCATTTAATTTAATGAATCAGTCTAATTTAATGAGTTTGCATTAAAGTTTAAATCCTAGTAACAACATATTTTAATATTTTCTATTTTTTTTCTTCAAAAAACTATCTTTTTAATTTCAACTAACCAAACATGTTTTTTATTTCAAAAATACAAGAAAATTGTTTTTTCTTTATATTCCCAAAAACAAGTTTTTGAAAATAGAAAACAAAAACTGTTATCAAACATAACCTTATATGCCTGGAAAGCTAAATCTCAATCCTTACAGAGCTGCCATGCTGGAATTTGAGATTAATATGTCAGAAATGCCATTGGGAAAACTGAGCAAAAGCAATATCCAAAAGGGTACATACCGTCAAAAGTCTTGTCTTGCACTTAAGATATGTAGCTATTTTGTTCTTAAACTAACTTGTGCAGAAGGATGCACAAAAAGAAAAAGAGGATATGTTAACATTTTGCTAACTTTATAATTTTCCTTTTCCCCCAGGGTTTGAGGCATTAACTGAAATACAGAATCTACTAAATAGTAATGCTCATAATCCTTCTGTCAAGGAAAGCTTGATCGTTGATGCCAGCAATCGTTTTTTCACTGTGATCCCTTCCATTCATCCACATATTATTAGAGATGAGGATGATTTTAAGTCAAAGGTACAAGATCCAGCATGGAGCATCTATCATGCTTTTGGCTTTTTGCATATTCTCAATCTTCTTGTCTCTTTAATTAGAGATGATATTAACTCACATAAATGATGGATTATTATTATTATTATTTTGCTAACCCTGTTGTATTTATATCTAAAAATTTACTATTTTTAGGTGGCATGTTATCTGATGTAATAAACTCTTACCCTTTTCTTGTTAAAGCTAACAGCATTATTCTGAAGAATCTCTGTTAATCTTATATATTCAAATATTTTCAGTTGATTTTGATAGTATGAGCAATTAGTAAATAATAGAGGAAGACATTCCCTTTACCTATTTACATGTTTTCTTCATTTATCATGTCAATTGTATTAGATAAGAATATTGTAAGAATATTTCATGGCTTGGAAGACCTCTGAAACCTAGTATACAAAAACTAAGTTGTACCCTGAAATTAAAAGATGGATGTTGTTTTATTTGAAACACACAATGAAGAGTGGAAATGGAAATCAAGGAAGGTCTAGGAATGGAAGTGTGTATTGATAAAAACCAATAAATGCCAAATTATTACTTGGTTTGAAGTGGTTATGAATTCTTGGTTCAGCATCACTTTTGGTCGTGGTTTGAACTTTGAAGCAGAGTGAAGAAAATGGAGTGGAAAATTTATGCTGAAAATTTCAAATTGGTTGGACTTGAGATGGTCTGAAATAGGACAGATTCCAAAATCATTTTAAAATTCAGTTCAGATTCATAGTCATTCTGTCTAGAGTTGACCTTAATGACAAAAGTTTGAGTTGGGAAGTTGGGGGTAAGGCTGCCTACCAATCACCTCTCCTAGACCCACCTGATTTGGCATTTGCTGTTAACTCTGTTTGTCAACACATACAATCTCCTACAAATGACCACTTTACTGCATGCAAAAGTGGGGGGCATTGTGCACAGGGTATCACCTTTTTTTTTTTGTTGAGCTGGGAAGCTCTGTAGGAAAGAGTATTTTCTTTTGCACCATCTCCAAAATGGTTGAAAAAACAATGAGATGGAATTTCATTATTGTTCATGCATTGTATGGAACACAGGAATTTTTATTTTTGATGCCTGAGTAATGTGATGCACATGCAAGTCACTCGTTCATTTTCCACATACAGTACAAGGACTTATGCTTGGCACGCTGTTTTTGTTCCATGGTAGGTTAAAATGTTAGAAGCTCTCCAGGATATTGAAATAGCTTCCAGATTAGTAGGTTTTGATGCTGATAGTGATGACTCCCTAGATGAAAAGTATATGAAGCTCCATTGTGATGTTGCTCCACTTCCTCATGATAGTGAAGATTATCAGCTGATTGAGAAGTATCTCCTTACCACTCATGCCCCTACACATACGGTGGGTTTACTTTGGGCACTGACGCTCACTAGGCTGGTGATGACTTCTTGTTTATTTCTTGGATTCTTTTTCATTTTGACAAATTAATTCTGGAAACTGGTAATATCATCAGGAATGGTCACTTGAACTGGAAGAAGTTTTCTCACTTGAGAGAGAAGGGGAATTTGATAAGTTTGCTCCATACCGAGAGAAGCTTAAAAACAGAATGCTCCTATGGCATGGTAAGTTACAGTGCTGATTAATAGTAGTTCTTTGCTCTGACTTGTGAGTGACAGTATTTTCTTGAAAGTTTGTTCTAGATTGAGGTTTGTGGGATTCTATTGGAGTGTCGGGAAAGTCAAATTAGAGGTAGAAGTAAATTTAAAGATTCAAAACATTTTGTTTTTGGCAGGTTCTCGGTTGACAAATTTTGTGGGAATAATTAGCCAAGGACTGAGAATAGCCCCTCCTGAAGCCCCAGCTACTGGCTATATGGTTATCTCTCTCTCTCTCTCTCTCTCTGTCTCTGTGCATATGTGTATTTATATTTACATGCACATGTGATATATTGACCTACTTTTCTGCCAGCCTTACTTTCTTCATTTTGCTTTGCAGTTTGGCAAAGGGGTTTACTTTGCTGACCTTGTCAGTAAGAGTGCTCAGTATTGCTTTACTGATAAGAAAAATCCTGTTGGCCTAATGCTTCTTAGTGAAGTTGCTCTGGGGGAGATCTATGAGCTCAAAAAGGCCAAAGTGAGTCCAAAATACATGATTTTAAGTTTGAATATTTTAGAGTGTTTTACGTAGTGAAGTGATAATTTGATGTGCACGAACTCACTCAAATGTGCATGTGCAATATCATAACCTAGCATACATAGCTGCAGTATACTTTTGGACACACTTTCATTCTCCCATAACTTTTCCAATATGGTTTGTTGGGGAAAAAAAATCAGCCCACACAGATGTATTAAACTTGTTATTTCTCTAGCGACTTTCACCCTTCTCACAATCTTTCCTATTTTCATTCAGTATATGGATAAACCTCCTGAAGGAAAGCACTCTACAAAAGGACTTGGCAAGAATATACCTCTGGAGTCAGAATATGTGAAGTGGAAAGATGACATTGTTGTCCCTTGTGGCAAACCTGTGCCATCAAAGGTCAAGGCATCTGAGCTGATGTACAATGAGTACATTGTTTACAATACAGCTCAGGTAAGTTATCTGCTTTTATTTTTCTCAATTCCCCATCACTGGTTTGACAAACTGGCAATTCGTTTTTATTTACACTTATCCATGGTGGCGAATTGCTAATGTAAATTACTCCCTTTTAGTTTGTGGTAGTTTTGATTTTGGTCCATAATTTAAATTATTTTTTATTTTAATCCTTCAACTCAGTTTTACACTGTTTTTAATGGCATCCTGCTGTCCATCCCGTTAATAATGTTACAGTAAAATTCCATTTAAGCCTGTAATATGTGCTGACAGGGCCAATTAAAATATGTCATGTCATTTAAAATGTCAGATCAATTTTTTTTTTTTTTTTAGAAAGTTCCAGCATCTAAAGGACCATCAAAGTTCCAGCATCAACATACTCAAACCCCATCTTATCTCTTTTCTATCGGCTGCCACACACCTTGCAACCACACCAAGCTCAACCCACCACCCACAACCACAGGCACATACCACCAAATAAACCGACCAATCTCCATAACCACCAAAGCAACCTGATGCGGGCAGTGGGTCAATCTCAGTTTTATTTATTTTAAAGTGTCACGAAATTTTGTAATTTCCTAAATTCTGGACATGGGCTGTACTAATGGTCCATTAGGTCTTATTTTGGGTTTTATTTAAGTTTAGTTATTTAGTTGGGTTTAGTAATAAAAGGCCAAGGAGTCCAACTCTTATTCGGGTTTTAAGAAGTTCAAGTTCTACTAGGAATAGGTGTTAGTCTTCTATTAAAAACATGTATTGCTTTTTATAGAAAATAAATAAGGTTTTATATTTTAAGAGGAGCTATGAAGCTTGTTAGAGGTTTGTGTGATGCAACCTTCTCTGAGGTGTGATGCCAAGGAAACCCTAGATGTGATGCAAATTTGACACCCATTAAACCACAAAAATCCAAAGCTTTAAAACCTATTAAGCCACTCATCTATCAAATAGCTCTAAAATAACCCTTAAACAGTGCCATCACTGTTCATGGGTTACTGTGCACAGTCTGAGAGCAGCAACCCATATCTTGGTTTTTCCCCTTTGTTTCATCCACAAAGCCCACTATTCTTTTTACTGGTGTTAGAAACCCTAGTAATCCTTGTTATTTCCAGCCTTTCCATAATTGAAGCCTGACCCTAATCCTCAAAATCTCAGCGCAGCCCAGATCTGACCCAGTAGTTTTAAAACTGATTTTGCTTGTTCCCTCTTGTCCTACATCACTACCAAAATTCACCACAGCTGCATTCAACTGGCCACCAAATAGACTGTCAAAGCTCCAGCACCAACAGATTCAGACCCCATTTTATCTCTTTGCTATTGGCTACACACACCATGCAACAACGCCAATATCAACCCACCATCAACCACAACAACCACTGGTCCCCACACAACAACAATCAAAATAAGCCAGAGAAATTTATACTTAGTAATAGAAATTTAAGAAACATTCTAATCTACGACATATCTGTTACATTTTCAACGCACTGTTGCATTTTCAGTGCACTAACAGAAAGTGTGGTTCCCAATTTGCTAACCTCTCATCGCTGATTCAATTCTCAACCCCTTCTTTCTTTGCTAACCTCTTCTTATGAATGCCTTCCATTTCTCCTTTCTTTCTTTCCCTCCTGCCTGATCTCTTCATCTAACGCACCCGTGTCCAACTCTCGTGCGGGGTGCGACGCGGCTGCACGTGCGTTCACACGAATTTTTTTTTAAAGGGCAACAAACTAAATGACCTGCATATTCACTTTCAAGAAATGAGTTGTGCTATCAAGTGTGGACAAAGAAGGTTCTTCAAAGCTTGCATCTTGGAGAGTTTTCAAGCTATGGTGGACGAAGAAGCTCTCAAAGCTTAAAGATTGCATCTGGAGAGTTTTCAAAATGGGTAAAGTGAGATGAGTCAGATGACCATTAGTGGGGTAGGTGGTGGGACATTGGAATGTGCATTGTGCCATCACGTGGGGTAGGGGTAGGTGGTGCCGTGGTGGAACGTATAAATATCCCATTATATTTGTTTATTTACAATAATACCCGAATTTGAATTTTATTTTTCTCAATTACCAATTTAATTACTTTTATGATTTTCTTAATCTCACTTTATTTAAGATTTAAAAAAAAAAAATTCATTATTTTATATAATATTAATAATATATGTGTGTGTATATATATATTTCATTATCAAGTTTATATTACTGTTTTAATTTGTGCCTTTTTTATTCAATTTTATATTCTAATTTCTAAACATCATTTAATAGTTATATATTCACTTTATTATCCATTGTTCTTCTTAAATTGATATGTATTTAACAATTATATGAAAAAAAGGCCTAACAATATATAGAAAATATAAATAAAAATATATTTAATAATTAATTAATAAACGTGTTCCGCCGCACCTGTGTCCTACTTTTTCAGAAATTGCCATGTTGCCGCTCTGCACCTGAATCCGCACTCATGTTTCCTAGCTCTTCATCTTCACTGTTTTCTCTCAAATCACCTGATTCTCTCTCTCTCTCTCTCAATTCTGATCTCTTGATTCTGATCTCTTTGTCTAATTTTTATCATTGTGGGATGGTGGAGAGTGTCTCTTAGATGGCAGCGACATGGGGTCAAGTTGTTTGTGGTGTGGGTTGAGGATTGGGTCTTGGTTCAGAAAGGCAATGGCAATTTTGGGCCTTTGAGTGGGTCAATCAGGGTTCTTTGGTGACATGTTTGGGTATATGGGTGTAATTTGCATTTTAGTCTTAAATTTAAGTCAAAGACTTGATAGATGTTTATGTACTACAGATATGAAAATAGATTTGAAGTTCCAGGGTCTTCTGGAATGTTGATGAATTAATGTTACCATAAAAAACCTGCTGTGAGCAGGCACTTCAATTATTTGAATGTCATCAGATTCAGTATTGTGAGTTAACTGAGTTATAATATTCATTGTTAAAATTATCTGATACTTAGACATCCTTGGTTCGATCCCCACTAGGTGTTCTCTTGGATTCTTTGATACACGGTTTTGGTGGGTGGGATCATGTATCCATGGTTTAATCCTCAAGGATGGGTCCAAAGGGCCCTGCTTTGGTGAGGTTCCACGTCATTAGAAAAAAAAAAATTTTATTGTTAAAATTAATTTGAGGAAGAGGATTGTATCTGTTTGAAATATATATATATATATATATATATTTTGAATTAGTGGGTGGTTTTAGTACTGTGGACTCAGCACCAATTTATTTGACCTGAGGGCGGGTTTACTGACACAGCCTACTTAAAAGTTAATAATGCTTGGGAGTTGGGCAGACTATATACTAAATAATTTTTCCTTAAACAATATTGCTCTGCTTTTTATATAATTGTGCTCTTTTAGAGCATGTCCATGTGGCAAGTTAGTGTGACTGAACTGGCGGTTCTTATCTTGGACAGGTTAAGATGCAGTTCTTGTTGAAGGTGAGGTTTCATCACAAGAGGTGAGGAGAGGTAAGTGGATTTATATAGCATCCTGTTCAGTTCAGCATTTCACACAATGTTCTCTCTGTTTTGGGATCCTTTAACCTATTAGTCTTGATAAGATCTCGTTTTGGGGTTTGCTGGAGATCTTTCAATGTGTAAATGTTGGTTGTAAGTAGTAGAAGCAAGTTCAGTATCTTCGGAAAATTCATAGTTTTTGGTATGAAGCATTTCATGCAAATTAGACCCTTTTGTTTTGTATGCTTCAATGATTGCCTTTTTTCATTGATGGGCCCTCCCCTTCCATACTGTGAAGTGTTATATATTTTCAACTGTCACACCACAAGCTACCGCACATGTGGGTTTTTTGTCATGCAAACTTTTGGATTCAAATGCACAAGTTTTTCTCCACTGTTCTGCCCTTTTTGACTTTTCTAAGTGTAGCGAAATGCATTTGCACTTGGACTTAAAAGTAGTAAATGGAGTTCTTGTCCTTTTTTTGGTTGGGATGAGTGCTTGTCTTCAACATGTACCAAGTGCAGAGTACCCGCCGGCCAAAAAAAAAAAAAAAAATGTAGGGTGAAGGAGTGAGCTGGGGGAGAGTAAAAGAGGGTGGTGTTATTATAATTACCCAGATTGCACCATCCAGAATGTTATATTGGTTGTTGACTACCAAATGCCAACCTTAGTTGGATTGCAAATGTTATGTTGGTACTTGAAGTAATTAAAAAAAAAAAAAAAAAATTTAGTGGTTCCTGCCTTAATTCTCAAATAAGTTCATTGGCCTTCTGAGACAATATAATTCAACTAAAATCAGTTTCTTTGCCATATTGGTGCCAAATACAGCTTTGAGGACGTGTTTGGGTCCATGTAGATTTAACAAAATGAAACGATTACACTGGCAAAGATTCCTAAGATTTTGCTCGTTACACCCTTTGATTTTCTGGCATGTTCGTTCTTTTAGCATGTCTTGGGGATTCCTGTTCTGATAGTGCAGCCATGTTTCAATTGTACTCCGTTTCCTGCTATTTGTTCTTTACGAATTTCGTATTCACTAAAAAAAGTTCAAATCTTTTGAGTGTTTCTAAAAGTTGTGTTCGCATACAATGGTGTGTTGTCTGAAAACGACGCTGCCCTCTGCTTCTATTGCTCGTGAAAAAGGAAATCCCATCCCATGGAAAAAGGCATTTTTTATGGTGTAATATGGCATTTAATATGGGCACAAATTGAAGTTGATAAGAAGGTATAAGTTTCAATTTCGTTCAAAAACAAATGCTTAGCCAAGAGCCTTGTAGATTAACTAGTACGTTAATTCAATAGGAGATGTTCAAAGTTCAGATCGCTCTTTACCCCCATCAAAAAAGGAAAAAGAAAAAGAAAAAAAAAAGAAGGTGTTTAAACAATGAAAGCATGAGAATGTTCTTGTTAACCAAGCTAGCCTTTGGTCCTGCCTCAGATGGAACAGTGTTGGTTGGGTAGATGTTTTTAAGTTAGGACATCTTTTAGTCAGCCTGCATGTGTGCCATGTGCATGGATGATGTTATAGATTGACTCAAAAATTAATGATGCTTGTGTCACTGTTTGGTAGACCAGAAAATTTTGCATGTGAGCAATTCTTATGGATCCCTGAAAGGCTGTGTGTTGTGGTTGTTAATGTTTTCCAAGCAAAGATAATGAAGCGGCATAGCTGAGGTAAGGAGGATGACATGGAATGTACTTTCTATGCAAAGAGCCATTTTCCTTAGTTAAGAGTGACGAACCCATTCATGCTTGTTTTTGTTTTCTTTTCTTTTCATCTTCAAATGATGTATGCTCTACCTTTTTAATATTTGGTACAAGGAACGTGGCTCTTCTTGCACCATTCTCAAACCCAACTTCTCTACAGCTGGTTTTGACTGTTGTGAGATTGGAGTTGAAAATTCTAAGTTTAGACCAAATTGCTTTCTTCTCCCATGCTGATGATTCAAAAGATGGTGTATCCTCTCCAGAAACTTGTAGCTTAGGCTACAGCCTAACGTGCAACCCGCATGGGTAGGAAAATGAGTGAGATATAAAATACACAACATATTAAATGCAGGAAATTGTAGTAGAGAAAAGTAATAAGTATGTCACTAAGAGAGAGAGAGAGAGAGAGGGAGAGAGAGAGAGAGAGAGAGAGGGAGAGAGAGGAGGCCGACAACCATGTAGGTGGATATGGCGATAGGTAAGATAATATGGTTGATAAATGAGCAAGGCAAGACTATAATAAGTAAATATATAAGAGACTTGTAACTCAATGACATTATTTAATTTTTGGTCCTCTCCTCTTTATAGTATGAAAAAAGGAGGTTAGTAATTGGGTATTTTTTTAGGTAATTGGTTTTGAATGTAGGGAAAATTAACAGATGCCTTATGGGGCCTTTAGTTTATGAATTATTTTTAAAAATATTTTATGGAAAAATGATAAAACAATTAAATTTTTTAACGGTTTTTTATATTTTTTATAAAAATTATGTTAAAACTTTTCTAAGATGGTTTATTAACAATTTGTTCTAAGGACATTTATTAACATGACCCCTGAATATATAGCAACAATGAATTATTACCGGAAAAGCCATGCAACCATATTGAAAAAAAAATGAATTATTACTGGAAAAGCCATGCAACCATATTGAAAAAAAAAAAAAAAAAAAGACAAATATAATTGCTAGAATTTTTGGATGAATAACCCCTGCGAATCCAATTGAAGACGCTAGTGATAAAAAAATTACAAAATTATGAGTGTTCGAACTTTTTGTATCATACCTTTCCGTGGATGCTATAGAAATGACCATCCTTCAATGTATTTAATTTTTGTTATAATAATGGCTATGAAAAAAATTGTTATAATAAATAATTAATGCTTTTCCTCTGGTTAAAAAAAAGTAGAAAAAAGGGATGCGATATACTAGTGATTAGTGAGAGGTCATTTGCTTTGTGGAAATGATGGCCTATGTGCAAAGCAGCTTAGTTTGTTGCCACTTTAAGCTACTATTTTTGTCTCATGTAATAAATTGAGCTTATTGCACGAGGGTCACACAGCTTCTATACCTAGACTTTCTTAGGATTGAAGACTTTGAGAAAGAAAAGCACTAGTTTCATGACTATTTGGTGTCCCTATTTCAATCTTTCACACTCCGGGATTTAAAATAAAAATAAAAAATCGCCAATGCTACTGTAAAAGAGTGGAACAACTTGTCTAACTTTTCTTTTTTTTTTTTTTTTGGTTACCATTGAGAAAAAGTAAAATCTAAATAAATTAAATAAAAAACTAACATGAAACTCGCAAATAATAAGGAAAAAAAAAAGTAATAAAGTTGACTTATAAATAAGATCCAAATGCACAAAAAGCCTACATTGGAGAAGGTGTCTTAGAATTTTTTTTTTTAAGTATCGTTCAAAAAAAAAAAAAAAAACCTTTTTCCTCTTAAGCTCATCTTTTAAAACAACTCATTTCTAGCAAATGTTATTAAGTTAAAGAGCGCGTATGACTTTTACTTATTTTATTTGTCTGTCTCAGTTATTTTGGTAAATACTCAAATTTTTAAAATTTTTTAAAAATAAGTTAATTTTTAACTTTTAATATAAAAAAACCCAAAATTTAAATTTTTAATAAATACTATACAAATAAGCTACTAAAAATAAGTTACGGCCAAACATACACCATTTTCCTAGTGCAATGACTTCTCCAAATATATATATACAGACACCAATAATACATTTATTTTTAGGAACTCCACCTCATTTGAAAGAGAGGGGGAACAAATATTTAGAACACACGTTTATAAATTTGAAGATTACAACGTTTAGTTTACCACAAAAAACAAAGTCGTTCCTAAAAGCATGAGTGTGGTATGAGTGTTGTTGTCGGTAGAAGTAAACCGGCAGGTGGCAGTATCCACAAAGCGACAAACAGCAGCAGTTCCCAGGTGCGGCGTTCGGCGGAAAATTAAATCCCCAAAATCAAACTTACCCAAATATTATATTACAAAGTTACTTATTAAACCATACTCTTAAAAAAAGTCTATAAGTTGGTCCAAGTTTTAACCCATATATTAAAAAAAAACAAAAACAAAAAAAAACTAGCAAACCCATTAAAAAATGTTCCCTTAGAACCCTGCACATAGGCCCTCTATGTCTCCCATTCACACTCCTTATAAACTTCCCCTTCTCTATGTGTATCTTTAACTTCATTGCCCCACTTTCCTAGCCAACCCATACCCCAGACCATAGCACACATAAGTCTTTCCTAATTTTTTTTGTGCACCATTTCCTAGTGTGCTCGTGTGCCTAAAAATTGTTTTTGATTATTCTGTCTGTTATTCCTTTTTTCTTGTTTCACTGTATCTTTCTAGTTGCTACTATGGCATCTGCGGCTGGGAATAATGGAACTACTGCCACTGGTACTGGCTCTCCTTGTGGGGCATGCAAGTTTCTCAGAAGAAAGTGTGCCACAGATTGTATCTTTGCTCCTTATTTTTGCTCTGAACAAGGTCCTGCTAGATTTGCAGCCATTCACAAGGTGTTTGGTGCTAGTAATGTGTCCAAACTTTTGTTGCATGTCCCAGTTCATGATCGCTGTGAGGCTGTTGTCACTATTGCCTATGAAGCTCAAGCAAGGATTAGAGACCCCGTTTATGGCTGTGTGGCTCACATTTTTGCCTTGCAACAACAGGTTATTTTCAATATTTCTTCTTCTTCTTCTTTTTTTTTTTTTAATTTAGTTTTCCCTGCCTGGCATTACATGCATATCTACAAATTTTTTTTTTCTTCTTTCTGGGCTAAAAGCTATTTCTTACTTGGGTTGCGAGCTAGGTGTACGATTTTACAAAGCCTTCTGATGAGATTTTGAGTTAAGTTGTTTTTCCTTCTATTTTTTGGTTCCTTCCATAAGTCATTTTATGTTGCATAAATTATGTTCAAGATAAAATTCATGGAGATGTGTTTTTCTTTGGTTTGTTCTTTCCATTTAAAAAAAAAAAAAAAATTAAATACGGCTCTTCCTTTTTCATCATTAAAAAAAGGAAGAGTTGAATCAATTAGATGACTAAAATTGCAACTTCTCGTTAATGGGTACCAATCATATCCATTAAAAACATCACTCATCACATCAATCAATTTAAAATTTTTGCACCAAAGCAAATTTCTTCTAATTTTCTTGATAAATTAAGCGTCTAAGGAGACTTTAGCAAGTCCTCAAGAGCCAAGTCTATGGTTGGTTACATAAAATAGCAATGTACAAACAAAATCTAATTATATTTTTTTATAGGTGGCATGCTTGCAAGCACAATTGCTTCAAGTGAAGGCTCAAATGGCTCAAAGCCTAATTGATTCGAGGAACATAGAGAATCAGTGGCCGGGGAATAACGTTGCTGGGGTGCCAATGGTTCCAACTTATCCAACTTACATGAATCCCATTTCCCCTCAGAGCTCACTTGAGTCAATTGACCATAGCAATGATGGAATGTACATGCAAGAAATACAAAGCTGTAGAGAGGATTGCTCAGTCCAACCTTGTTCTAAGAAAAGACCTTATGGCAATGACTTGGGTGAGCTTCAAGCACTAGCCCTTAGAATGATGAGGAACTAATTCATCATGTCTCTTTGTAGAATATGATGTTGATGTTGATGTTAATGATGATGAGGATGAGGATGAGGGTGAGGATGATCTATGCTCAAATGTTGTATATAATGAGAATTTCTAAGTTTTTGGGTATGACTGATAAGCCTAAAATAGGCATGTCCCTGAATTTTTTTTTTTAATCTTTTGTCCCAATCACTAATTTTCCTCTTTGTCAGAACAAACAAAATTAGTTTCAAGAACTCGGAAATGAGCCCCTCTCTCTCTTATTACTATGAAGACTTAAAGTTCACTTTCTTCATGAAGATAATGTAGTTTTTACTGAACAACAATAATGGAGTGACTCCACGTTAAGTCTTGGAATTTGGGTCAGCTTGAATTGTTTTACATTCTTCACCTATCAAGTTCAATAATGATACATGTATCACTCTCAATTGTCCTTCCCATCCCACATGCGGTTTATATTGTTTTAATTAAAGAGCCAAACATGGTTCAAGATGTTCTAGATAACACATACTTAATTACAATATCAATGGGAATCCCAAAGATTTATGTTTATATTTTCTTATTCTTCCTTAGCCATTAGCCAAGATGATTGGTCACCTCTGTCCTATCTTCACTAGATTAAAAAATCATATTCATGCTTCTAATATAATGCTAGTAGTAAAACTAACGTAACATATATAGAAAATTTAACTAGTCATTAGCTCTCTAGCTAGCTCTAGAGTCAACAATGAGTGTTGACTTTAAGGAACTCTTGGGGGCCAAAATATATAGAAAATGTAGATCTTTCTTTTGTCCCCCGGCTCAAAAAATTAAAAAAAGAAGAAGAAGAAGAAGAAGAAGAAAGAATTCGTCCCCTTGGGATGAATTGAAGAGCTAGCTTGCTTTGAAATTTTTTGATTTGGCTGTATAGGGATTAGTGAAGAGGTGAACGATATCATTCTTGTTGAAGCTAAGCACTCCCTTGATGTGAGTACTTAATGGACCCACTTGCATAGGGTTTATGTGCTAATAAGTAGGTTCACCTAACATTAGTAGTTTAGTACTCTTAATGTAATTTTAATAATGACAACCTTATGATTTTGTATTCATATGTATAGACAAAATGTCCCCTTGATTGAATGCACAGGGATACATCATGATTGAGTATTTTGGAAACTATTAACATCAAATAGTTTGGTTCTCCTAATCCTGTAGCAAAGCAAATTAGGAAACGGTCTTATTTTGAAGTTAGTCTCGGTTTATTTGTTACCTTACAAGCACCACTCAAAGAAAAATATAGTTCTCTTACAGGTATATTAGGTGAATCAAACTGTTCATAAATAACTTATTTTAACTTTAAAAACTAGTTTATTAGCTTACAATAAATTGGAGGAAGGGACTAAACTAATGTATATCAGTGTTGGTTTAAGATTGGTTCATCTATGCTAAGGGTTAAGGCATATAATATCTAAGATTTATATTTTAACATATTTCCCTAGCCTACTTTTCAGGTTAATTTTTCTATATATAAAAATATGCATGTATATACATGTTTTAATCTTTATTTTATACTATAGGTTCATAAATGTTAAAGTAAGGGACATCAATATATAATATATTGTTGAATGAAATAAGTACTGTATAAATAGGGTCTATATATAGAGGTCAATTAACCTAGTGGTACATTCTTAAAAAAAAAAAAAAAACCTAGTGGTACAAAATAAGTACAAGATTGTAATGCATGTAAACTATAATAGTACAAAGTGGTACAGAAATAGTACAATGAGCCTTATAGGGGAATTGAGTCTAATCCTTTAACAGCCCCTTAAACTCAAGGTGGAGTGCAATAGCCTAATTTTAATTTGAATACAAGATCACGAAAATGCCATGAGAATCTGATTTTGGGATGTCTTCACACGGATCATGAGATGAAATAGAATGGAGTTGTAAGGAGCCCTAAAGAAGATTATGACAAACAAAATAACAATGATCTCAATATAAATATGTTTGGTTTGTTTGTGGAAGAAATTTTTATAAATAATCTAAATGGCACTTTTGTTGTCACAATATATAGGAGTAGTAAAAGGTAGCAGGACACTTGTATATTCCTCTAAGGTAGTGTCAATAATCTCAGTGGTAAAGTAAGTAATTAATAACAATTTGTTTCTTACTTCACCATGATATAAGAGAAAAGTAAATAAAGTTGTACTCAATAGCGAATGACAATTAGTAAGGTCTTTTGATTAATCAACATTAGGTTAGGCTCGAAGTATAAGAGGTTTATTGTGAAGAGAAGTGTAGGTCATGAAAAACGGTCTCCTTAACATAGCAGATGATACAAAAGCATAATAGACCCTCATTGTGACTAAAAGTAGTAAACGATGTTAATTGTTTTTCAAGTTAACAAAAAATGTAATTAAAAGTACCAGTAGACATTGATCACAAATCATAAGTGGAAGTGCATAGCCAAGTCGAGAAGTCCAAAGTGCAATTGAGGGTAGCTAGGGGTGACAATATAGCTACTAAAAATCCATAGGTAGAAATCGAAATGTGTAAGATGGAGAGCTTGAACAAGAACCCAAGTATATGACCTGTGCCAATTGCCTGTCCCGTCAAAGGATCTTGCACAACACAATTGGAGGAAAGTATGGGGACATGAAAACCTCAAGTGCATAAAATATATGTTAGAAGAAGAGACAATGTCTGTTGTTTGAACAGACATAATGGAGCTATTGTTTTGTGAATTTCAAGTGGATGATGTGCAGGTGTAGTAGTAAATAATGAGGGGTATAGTGTTGTTTGATTGCAATAGGCTTAATCCAAAAGACGAGGGATATGACTCAGACAGATGTTCCTTTTAAGTGGGCATTCTTGAGTTCCTCTGTGACATAGAGCCAAAATTTGCAACCCTAGAAAAAGTTGTGCATGGATTGGGACCAAAGAATGTAATTTATGTCATACAGAGTTATGCAAATAAGGCGAGAAATATCTTTCTAGGCCATCTTGACACTTCACATGAACAACATACCGAAAATATGAAATCAACATAAAATACTTAGTGAGAAACACATGTCAAAGTTAGTGAATATTTAACATTGATGTGGCTACTGACATAGTAGATAGGGTTGATTTGGTGCTCATGTGGCACTGATGACATGATCACTTTCGCTGATGTGGCACTAATTACATGGCAACATTTGTTGACGTGGTAGCTAGGATGCATTAATGTGACATTGATTTTGGCCTACGATGATGTGGAGATAGGCCTGACTTGTCAAAATAGGATGGCGACACGTGGTAGAAGTCATGTTTTGACACATGAAAGAGCATGTGACGTGTGGTAGCATGTGTGGCACTATTGAGAAAAACGCCGGAAAAAGGAAAGGAAAGATGGTGGTAGAGTTTCATAACATTGGATATGATACCATGTTTAGATGGATTTTTTTTCACAATAACATCATTTTCTAACAATTTCACTAGTTAGCATTGTTTGGAAACTATTTAGGGAACTAACATCTCGAGTTTGTGAGAGTCGAATTCATTGTAGCAAATTGAGTGGAATAGTCTAGAGTTCGATGGAACTCGAGTTTTAGAAACTTGAGTTCCTTGCTCTTTTTCATTTTCCTTCGTTCTTCATTCTCCAGATGCTAGATCGTTTCTCTAGACCAAATCAAGAACAAACCCACAAAGACCAAATCAAGAACAACCTCAAGAACCTAGAAACAAACCCACAAACACCCACCCACGGCAAAAACCACACCCACTTCAGGAACAAACCCACAAATCACAAAAATAGTTTTGGTTTGGGTTGAGAGAGATGAGCTGGAGATCAGACCATTGCCGATGGTTGCGATGATGGTCGGAGGAAGAGCCAAGGAGCTCAGCCACAGAAGTTCAGAGAGCAAAGGAGTGGGTTCGTTGTTTTTGATTGATTTGGGTTTGTTGTTCTCTTCTTCTTTGTTGGTTTGCCTTCTTCTTTGTGATCTCTGCCTCTTTCTTCTTAGTGAATTTGTGGAACTCGAGTCTTAGAGACTTGATTTTTACATTGATTTCAATAGAAATCGAGTCTTTGATACTCGAGTTGCTACAGTGAAATCGAGTTTAAGACACTTGAGATGTTAGTTTCCTAAATAGTTTGGAAACTATGCTAACTAACGAAATTGTTTGAAAATTGGTGTTATTTTGAAAAAAAAAATCCATGTTTAGATCAAGACTATAGTTGAATATATTAATAAATGAATAAGTAATGAGTACTGTATAAGGTCAATATATAAAGGCCGATTAATCTAGTAGTACAATAAAACTACATAACTATAGTAAATGCGTAGTGTGATTTTATAAGGTGGTTCAAGAATAATACAAAGACAATAAATAGGCCTAAGAGTGGGCTTGGTCATGATACTCTAACAAAATATAAATCTCAATTTAAAAAAAAAAATGTTATGTATTAGTTTATATATAATATTTTAACGAGGGAAATGAGAGGCAAAATAGAACCAACAACAAGAGAAAGGGAGAGGAGGTAGGATACTATTGGACTGTAAGCCCATTGACAAATTTGTATGTTTTCTTAGCTTGCTAATATTTGATGAAGACGGCAAATGAGGAACAAATTTGGGTAAAGATTTGATGTTATTTATGACATTTGATCATACACTTGGAGACAAAAAAAGGAAAAAAAGAAAAAAAGAGAGGTTAATTTAACAAGCTCATTAATAAACTAAATCAAACTTGTCTGTAAAGGTCTATGAGCTTTGTTTGAATTTGATGGGATAAGAATCCTTCGACTGAATCCACCGATTCGTTCCAATTTTTATTTAGAAGTAAGACATGTAGAATCAATAGCCCATGACTAATAATAATGAAGGGTTCACTCAACTGCAGAGTAAGAAAACTTCAAAGCAAAAGAGCCACATCCATTTCCGGTAAAGTTAAAGGTTGAAGGCTCAAGCTGATAAAGAATCAAGCATATTGAATGAAACAAAGGACTTGGACAAGTTGAGCAATGTGTTAGTGATTTCGTGCACACAACTTCATATATACTTGGAGAATTTTACTCGTATTATTAGTCTTCCGCCCCACCAAATCAGGCATTAGACAAGTTGATATACAAAAATCCACCTTAAATTAGATCATCATCGCTAAATAAGTCTTTACAAATGTTGTAGGGGCAAGGGGGTGTTATTATTGTTGTGCAATAATGGCCATTGAAGCTAGCCTTTGGTGCTCTTCTGGTCATGGACCACCTTAAAACGTAAGACAAAGAGAGGAAAAATACATGCAAATTTATTTAAAGTGAACATATTGTCTTAGTCAAGCCACATTGTTATTGTTATTAATCAAATGTCATGTTCTTCGAGCCCATGACCATGGAATAAAATGTATATTATAACTCATCTAGTCAAGGGACATGTAATCACTACCATACTTTGTAGTCAGCATTAAACAATAGCAAGAAAAAGAGAGAAAAAGAAATTGAAAAACTTTAGCTCTAGAATCCCATTTTGTTCATCCCCCCGCCCCCCCAATAGACTTTCATTAGTTGCACTTGGAAAGTAATTATTCCAAAGACACATAATTTAATTGGTAATGAGTGATCATTAGTTGAATGTGAGTTTGAGGGCAAAAGCTGTCACCAAAAAGTAGAATAAGGACCAAAAAAAAGAAGACAATAAAGAATTGAACTTTTCAATATAAAAATAGATATGTAACTCAGAGTTCAAAAGAGAAAAAAAGTGTGGTCTCTTCCTTGATAGTCTTCTTCCATTAGGAGAGGGACGCATGTTATATGTGTTTGAATCATGACAAACACTTCCCCATCTTCCCTCTTAATTTCTATCTATATGTTGTGGAATAAGTTGGAATTAATTTATTTTTCTAAAAAGAAAATGAAATTATATATATATATATATATATAGCTGCACTAAGGGAAATAATATACTCTTAGTACTGATCAATACAAATTCATGTTGCCACCAGTATAAATTTTTAATTTTTTGGAACTTCATAAGTGCCTCATCAAATTAATTTTGTATAGATTCCTTGTTCACAACCGGAATATAATATAGATTTGTAGTACCAAGTGATTGTTTGTAAAGCAGTTGTTTTATTCACATGACAGCAGTGTTGATTATGTATCAATCTAATTAGTTAATTAATAAACAGAAACAGCTATTTAAAAAAAAAAGGAAAATAGATAATATAAAACAGAAAGATTGGACCAAGCATATAAAAAACACCAAGAGTCATAGTTTCTTTTTGGCTTTAAAAAAACAAAAATTTGACCATTGAATACGAGCACACGTGCGACCTTAGCCGTCCGATATAGGGGCCAACTGACCTATCAAACAAGAGACTTTGTCTTTACAAGTAACTAACATTGTTTTTAAAACACTTATATGTAGTAATATTATATGAGAAAGAGAAATCAGAAGTTTGGCAATTGCAACTTTACATAAAGAGTAGTGTAAAAAAATGAGTTTAGCTCATTGAGCTGTGTGCAGTGTCTTGTGTGAAAATGACCAAATGTCGCTGATGATAAAGCAAAATACTCTCCTGGTGGGCTAAATTATAGAGTTTTGTACAAGCTACTAGACTTTGGATGTTGCATGTGAATCTCAAGAAAAAGATGTGAACCCATCGACTTATTAACATACAATAGCTGATTCTTTTTTAGGATTTTTCACATAATCGTGAATCGTGATTATACATTGGTTGAAACTAAAAATTTGGGTCTGCAAACCCAACATACGGGTGTCTTAAAATTGGACTTGGCTTTTGTTTAGTGTCCAATTGTACTGAACCCATCAAAATGATGACACATGTTCATTTCTGGACATGTGTCATTATCTTAACAGATTCGGTGCAATTGGATACTAAACTTAAACTTTACCCCTTCAAAATTTAGTTATTGTGAAAATCAATAAGATCTTATACATGGTTCATTTGGTAATACGGTAGTACCTACCAAGTCGAAGCAGCTTTGTGGCAATATAACCTCTCTTTCATTGAGTCAAACCCATCCATGGCCAATTAGGCTAGGCTTTACCTCAAATCATTATTCATTGCTCATGCCACCACCATCACCAACAATGGCTCTCCTTTCTCCTATCTCTACTTGATTTGACCAAGTCTCAAACCTCTCTCTCTAGTTCAAACCTCGAAGGCCAAGAGACATCAAGCACCACCTCACACTAGTCAACGTTGGTTTGTGGTGACGTAAGGGGTGGCACAGTGGCATTATGTTCGACATGGGCTTTAGATTGTGATGCGATCCAATGGGTTTGTGTGTGGACACAGTCTGATTTGCATCAAATCGTTTGCTTTTGTGGGTGGATACAGGGCGGGCTCTAGTATGAAAGCAAGTGAGGCTGTTGCCTAAAGCCCCAAGTAGAAAAAAGCCCCCAAATTTTAGTCAATAAAGTAATTTTTTTATTATTATAAACTTATTCATTAAGCCCAAAAATATTAGCTAATGAATAAAATGACATTTTTTATCAAATAAAAAACAAGAAAAAAGAGAGAAAAATGTTACGTTTACAACATTTTTCACAACAAATTCTAAGTGGTAGGTTGTTATTGGCTGTTATTGGTAGGAAAAAAAGTAATTTCAGTGGTGAGTTTAAATTAGAACCAGTAACAACTTAATATTTAGGATTTATTATGAAAATATTGTGAAGATAACACTTTTTAAAAAAGAAAAAAAAGAAAAAAGAAAAAGAGCAATACACAAAGAATTTCACAACAGTTGAGTTGGCAATTACAAGTTTTCATTTAGATCTATCACTAACATCATATTTTTACTTATTATTACCAATCTGCCACATCAACAACTATGAAAAGTTTTGTCAATTTTTTTTGTATTTATAGATTTTCTGAAGAAAAAAAGATTCTACATGGTTAATATTAGTAATTTTTCCATCTAAAACAAGATAATAGAATTTAATTAATATGAATTTTTTTAATAAAAAAATTCATATTTAAATATATGAAAAGTCTCAAGTCAAGTTTTACCTAAGGTCCCTAAATCTATCAAGCCGCCCTTGGGTGGATATGGTCTAAAATGTGCTAATAATGGTGTTTTGTGGATGGATTCAGTTGGGTTAGCACTGATTTGGTAGATTGTGTGTGGTGGTGTGTGAGATTGGAAAATGTTTTCATTTCATGCTGCACCAAACAATTGAAAATATTTTTCAAAGCATTTTCAGTAATGCAAACAAACATCAAAAAAACAAATATTTTCTCTAAAAACATTATACATTGAAAAATATTTTATAGTAAATAAACAAAACATCAGGTTATGAAATCGTATTTCTAAAATATGATTAAAAAAGATTAGATCCCAAATAACTTCAAAACAATGTCGATTTAAATATTAATACTAAAATAATTAATTTTCAAATTTCACCTTTTTTAACCCCTCAACCTATTATATTACGGGTCCATTTGGGGACGATTAATTTAGTTGAAAATGAAAACTTTTTGTTGAAAATATAAAAAAAAAGTTAAAATCTAGTTGAATAATATAATGAAATCTATAAATAATACAAAAAAGTACGATGGGGCTCATGAATAGTACCAAAAAAAAAGTTTTTTTTTTTTCTTTTTTTATATATGATAGAATTTCTACTTTAGCTTAATCTAAGTGTATACGTGTGTGAAACTCCCTCTTGGAGACTTGAATTCCAGCCTTTACCCCCCACATCCTACAAGTACTTATACTTGTGGAGTGACCATCGCACCAAGAGTATGCGGTGGTAATACAAAAAAAGAAGTTAAAAACTCAAATAAGTTAAACTTTTCACCACATCATAAACAAACTATATATATATATATTTAGTGTATTTGTATAAACGGTTGAAAAATTGTGTTTTGAATTTAAAATAAACGTTTGTAAAAAAATTTATAATGAGTTGTAAAACAGAGTTTTGAATTTTATAATCGCTATTTAAAAATCCTAAAATGTCTAAAACCAGACTTTTATTTATTTTCTTTTTTTATCTATTTATTTACTATGCCCATGTGCGGTGACGATGCTAATCTCAAAATTCCATGTAACTTTTGCTATTTCACCGAGGAAAGTACAAAGTTGGTGACGTGGGTTTTGAATAAAGTCAGTCCAATTAAATTGGGTCTTGCGCTCTTGCTTGCTCGTGCGGAAGGCCTTTTCTTTATTCTTTTTAATATACATATATTTGTTTTCCTTAAAAAAAATAAAAAAAAATTGTGTTTTCCTTCTATCTTGCATGCCATATAGCGCGATTTCAATGAACTTGTTTATAATAATAATAATAAATAGGTTCAAATAAATAATGTATGGGAAGTGATCGACCAAAAATTTTCATAAGAAATCATAAATAACAGCAGTTATTAGTTTTAATTTGAATCAACAATTTAAATTACTTTTTTGTTCAACTATAACATCTGATAAAAACCTACCATTTTAGAATTGTTATGAAAATATTATAGATATAAGCATTTCTCTTATTTAAGTAATGGGATGCTTGTGTCCAGTGCACTGAACACGTTAAGATGCAGACACATATCCAATTTAAACCTTAGTAATGACATATTTTATAATGTCCAATATTTATGGTACTAACACCACCTCTCCCTCCACTATTTACCCATCTCACAACCAAAAATAAACTGTGTTCCATAGAATGATAGGTCATTAGAAGATAGTAAATGGATTTGAATTACAATCTAATAATTTAGTAAATGAAGGATTATTACTTGTTGTTTTGAAGTGGTATTTACTATAACTCCGTACAAGCCCAACTAAATTTAGGAGGGTTTTTTTTAATATATTTTTTTTATGAGAGGAGGGTTTTATTTTTATTTTTTATTTTTTATTTTTTATTGTTGGGTGGAGGCTACAATCTAATGCTTACTGAGTCAGACTTTGTAAAACAGAAGTTGGGTCTAATATGTTTGTTCTTGGTCCAAAGAAAAAGGATAGTGGCCAGGGCCTCATATATTATTAGCATTTGGATTGGGCCAACTAGATTTTTCTCATTGAAAGCAGTTGTAGTTGTAAGTTGTAACCTGGTCTTCTCATCTAAAAGTTGCTGGAAAGGCTATTGCATCAATGCTGTAAATGGATTGCACAAGACAAGGATGGGTGTCTAGCTTTATATCATATTACTTCTATTTTCCCCCTCAACTTTTGGCACACAGCTAAATCTGAAAGTTAAAATAAGCATTATTTTTTAGTAGCATTCCAGAAGAGCTTTTCTTGCTTCTCAAAGTATATTGCAAAAGAGAATAAAAGACATGACAACCTAAGAGCACCTTTATGTTCTTCTGATTGGTGTCATAAGATCAATCAAGACAATTATTTTACAAATTTGTTAGTATTCTGGGAAACAGAACATGGATTCACTTTGACTGTAATGGTGGTCCAAACACCCCACTTCGTACAATAATGGTACAAGAACATTGTTATTAAGTATTGGGACATAAACTTTCATTAAAAAGCACAAAGGCATGGCTTTTGTAAGAATTGAATACCAAAGTTGTACTAGTACTGCAGAACTTGCATGTGGATATTTAGTATATATGGGGCTATAGTTAGCGATAATATATGATCAAAGCCAAGCCATTTTCATTAATGCGTGGTAAGCCAGTAACAATTTTTAATGCAAGGGCTAAACATGTTGCACCCAAGCACATTTTAGTAAATGAGAACGACCAATTTTTTTCTTAGAACTTAATTCTAATGAAACAAAGCTATAAATCATTGAATATCAGTGAGATGCATGAACAAGAATGAGAATTTTTGTCACCCACAAAATGCTCTAGGTGTAATGCAGACAGATATAAGAAATTGCCTTTTACCTACATGATAATCTAGCTGGAACATCCACATATTGTATTATATAAACACGTAAACTAACACTTACTAAGGCTGAAGAAAATATATACTGAAGCTTTAGAACTTATATCAATCAGTAGATTAGATTGGGTGGTTTTCTGATTATGTTTCCCCGAATGCTTCAGAATATACACTCTACAGTTGATTCTCATAAGGTTTTCAAACTGTTTTGACAAAAATGGAAATTGCATGCATTATATTTTCCTCTTTTTGCTCATCTAGGAAAAGCATAAGAACAATGAGAAAACCAAACCAAGTCCAATACTTCTTACATGCTTGAAAGCAGGTTAAAGTTGAACTTAAGAGGAATTCCCAATACGCTAAGGGCTGACTCACTAAGAAAAAACAATCAAAAGTTTTCTAGAGCTTTTCAGGATTCTGAAGCCTACATGCCACATATAATCAAGTACAACAAGTTTCATTTATGTGGATCAGCAAAGAAGAATCCTTGAAAGGCTACAAGGAGAGACTATAAATGAAGTACCTTAATTCAATTACTCAAACTCAGCATAAAATCTTTTGCACTGTGGAACATTATTCTTTAGGTTGCAAGTTCTTACAGAATAATAAAAATGCTTAAAGAATGGTACTATACAATGTAAGGTTCCTAGGGAGGATAACATGTGGTACACTTTTAACAGAGGTGTGTTATCATTTTGAGAAACCTGTCTAGCAAATGAGGGAAGAGATGTTGTTGATAATAAAAGAATTGAGAAAACTACTTCATTTTAGGAAATGTGAGGTTAGATGTATTTCTCAAGCATTCGAAACATTGGGAATAGGGATAAACTAAATAAATAAAGAAACAAGAAAAGGTTGATGAAGACCAAATTTAGGTTTAATCCCGAGTAAACTAACAGTTAGAGGAATCTTTTCTAGGGATTGCATAAATTAGTGAAAACGAGGTACTGCTTAATTTTCATGCACAAACTGAGACACAAATGCAAATGCTTATTCAAAAAATTATTGTCATTAACTTGTTCTGATAATCCATATGTTTTTCTATTACAACACAAAAGAAAAAAGAATGACTAATAAAGCAATGATCGCAGAGACACTAAGCAAAGATGCACTACTGAAGTTCATTCAATGTAAGGCTTAGGTAGAGAAACAAGTATGCTTTGGTAATTTCTTCAACTACATAAATATTAATATCTATATTTTACATCTGTGTGTCATATGCAGAGGAATTTTTTTACAAACAAAATGAGTTTCAGACATCCATATGCTTATAAATCATCTAGAAAGGGAAAATAGAAGACAATTAGTATGGCCATGACCCATGATCAACAGCAACCAAAGCTACAGAGCTACAGAGACTGGATATTAAGTTACTCTCCAAAAGTTCACTCAATGTGGGAATTAGTATGAAGCTATAGTTGCTCAAGTGATTTGTTAACTACATGAATAACAACACCAGTTTCTTGGTATATAAGCAACTTTCTTTAAAATAAAAAAGTGAGTCCTTAGGTTCCTCAGCACTGATCATGAAAGTATATAGCATATAGGGTTTATAAATTAGTAGATTTTTAACTTAAAAGTATTACCCACTTCCCTTATACCAAACAAGAAGGTCTGCAAAAGCAACTTCTTAGGTTTATGAAGGGAAAGTATCAAACTAGCAAACTAGGTAACTGTATTTATTAAGTCTAAATTTTAGGGTCTTTACTAGCTAGGTCCATAAACAAAGCAAATTTGCTCAAACATAAGGCAGATCTTCAGTTTTGTCAAAGAAGTACACTATTATTCTACTCATATATTCCAAGATTACACTAGATTAAACAAAACAATCATAGGCTGGATTTTAGGGTTTCCAATTGTATGAACATTTCTAGGGTTTCTAGCTTATTTATGGCAACAAAAGTGCATGTTTCAAAGTATGGTGCAGCAATTCAAAACTGACAAAGGTCGTCTTCACCGATTACACATCTGTCACGCCAAGTCCCATATCTTCGATCATGAATGCTGAATATAGCCGAAGGCCGCTGACTGAAGGTCATCAGTTTCTTGGAGAGACCATTGCCTGTCGTATATATTCATGTCTAGAGAAGACATGGAATGAGAAGCCTCTTCATAGCTGCAGCCATATGAAGCATTGATTTCTTCAGGGATGTTTGAATTTCCATAGTTCCCCATAGAGTTTGACATGGACATGTTCTCTTGGTATGGCATTGTTGAGGCATTATTGTTGATGTTTGGATTGAATTGTTGTATCATGTTTGAAATTTCTGACTGAAACCAACTTTGAACATCTTGTGGATGAGAAGGTTTTCCATAGTACTTTTCATTAGGGTTTGCACTAGCAGAGCCATTGAGAAAGCTTTGAGCTGCTTGTAATTCTTTAAGAGATGCTAGTTGAGCTTGTAGATTGACAACCTGCAGAGAACAAAGCAAAATACCAGGATTGAGTCAGGACCAAGAAAAAAACAAATTAATTAGGGTTTGAATCATCAAATGAAAGAGAAAGGAAAAAAGGGTACTAAATAAACCTGCTGTTGGAGAGCAAAAATATGAGAAACACAGCCATAAATAGGATCTTGAAGCCTAGCTTGAGCTTCATATGAGATTGTGACCGCGGCTTCACTACGATCATTCACTGGGAGGTGAGCAAGAAGCTTTGATACATTGCTTGCACCAAAAACTTTGTGAATGGCAGCAAAATGGGTGGCTCCCTGTTCATGACAGAAATAAGGAGCAAAAACACAACCCCTTACACATTTCCTTCTCAAGAACTTGCAAGCTCCACAAGGAGAACCAGAACCTGTCATCTTAATTATCTTTTGTGGTTTTTGGGGTTTTGATATTGCTTGTTGGGTTTCTTAGCTTTGTTCCAGGCATTATCACCATGTTTATAAACACCAGAGGAAGAGGGGGGTGGATTATATTATATTGAATAATTAATTACATTAGGTTCCCTTAATGGCCTACAGTTTTCACTATTGTTTAATATAAAACTGGATGTCACCCCCTCCATACCAAATTTTTATCCTTTTATTTAAGATTCCATTCATCATCCTTATAGGACAAAAGAGCTAGCATAAACCAAACCCATTTATTTTCTAGTTTTCTTGATGATTGGATATATTATAGCTCATTTTCTGAATGTATTGGTCCCATATGCGATAACTACAACTACGTTTACAGATTGAATATTATTAGAATCTGAGAGAATGAGGATTAAACAAGGAATTTAGGTTAAAAAGATGTTTGTTACATTTACATATTGTTACAAAATTAAAACAATCACCACCATAAATTGAACTGTGTGTAAAATTCTTCATTAGTTTCTGTGTTGAAGATTAATACCCACTATTTGATGCATCACCCGGAAGCAATCTCTCCAGTGGAAAAAGATTATTCATATTACTTCTTTGAACTTGTGTTGTATGCTTAGTCTACAAATTTGAGACATACACCAAGCTTTTTGGCTTGAAAGTCATACATCATGTTAGATGGAAATGGGTAGGACTCATAAATTGAGAACTGATATAACCAAATTATTTGCCATGGGACGTCTTAAGTCCAACCTATATTACCTGACTCCATTTACTCATCTAAAACACTTCACATGTTCACATGAATCACATTACAATTCAATTTATGTACCTTTAATTGTAATATCATTTGGGTTTTTGATTGTCATACTTGTTATAGTTTGAGACTTTTATTTTGGATGGAATATTTTTTTAAAAAATTTTTTTTTTCTTGGTTGCGATACGCTATTTATGAAAACCTTGGGAGATTTTCCAACTCCTTAGTGAACAATGGTGTAAAAACTTGGATTTTTTTTCCCCAATAGGAGGTAAAAACTTGGCATTGAACCTTAATTATGTGCTTAAATCTACTAAATTGGTAATAACAAATGGCAGGCTCTTATGGAGGATGGGTGTTTAATTAGAATATATTCCAGGATGATCAAAGATGAGAATTATCTTGGGAAGGATATTAGATTTTATTTGTACTTATGATGATATGGAATATCCAAATTTAGATATTGTTAGTCTTCCATCACATTTGTCAAAACCAGTAACTTCTCAGGGCAATTGAAAATCTTATGGTTAAAATATTAGCTTAAAAAAAACATTTTTTTAATATGGTAAAAATAATAATTTCTTTAAAAAATTGAAAGAATAGTGTCAGATATCAGAAAATCTAAATATATTAACTTTATAAGAACCTATTGCTGAACTACTCTACAGTTGGAATCAGGTCAGAGATCCCTATAACATGTGTTTCATACATTAATTTAGTGTACCAATCAAGGGCAGTTTTAAGGAGATTTAGTTTTAGCCAAAAAAAAAAAAAGGAGATTTAGTTATGCTAACTTTGTTGTGGGATCTGAAAGCTAATAAGTAATAGTCAGATTGGTTTAAGAGTCAATACTGTGGATCGACCCAAAAACAAATGGAAAAGATCCAAACATTATGGTATATTTTGATACCGCTTAATTGTTGAAAACTAAAAATACTGTAACAAAATAATTTTTAAATGTGTGAATAGTGTCGTGGGACTCAATTTTAAAGAAAATTTTTGTTGAAATCCGTATTTACGAGTCCCATAAACAATGTACGAAACCCACATAAAAAAATGCAAACAGACACATATGTTGTTTTCAGTGCAATCTAAACATACTAAAACTTATGCATCATGTTATCTAGAATAATACATTTTCTATAAGGACCCTACCCTAAAGTCTAGCTGCGCGCTATGGTCCTCCTAGAAGTAGACTTTATTCTTCTGCAATCTCTAGGTCTAGGGCACCCAAATCCAATAGTGGATTTCATTAGAGATGCGAAATTTATTATAAGCCTGATCTATCTTCCCTACTGGTACAGTACTACTGTGGGCCAAAGTTGAAATTGGGTTTTAGCCAATATGTGAAAAGTTTAAAGTATTTAATAGGCAAATCCGAACCCAATGAAGCTCATGGCCCAGGCAACTTTATTTATTGAGATGTATTTAATGCTCTATTATATAATATTTTTATATATTTTTCAAAGAATGAGTTTAAATATGTATAAATATCAAGAAATTAAATTACTCTCAATTACAAGTAATTTGTGCGTACAGACCAATAAATTATTAGCAAATGTATTTTTTTTCCTTTTGTTTGATAAAGATTTATTTTGCAAAGAATGACAATTTTGTACAACTATGAATTTAGGAAAATGCTAATGAGTGCCCTTAGGGTACTGGTTAAGAATCCAGTTAAAGAAAGTTTTTATGGGAAAAGAAAAAATAATAATTAATGTTTTGACAGCCTTTTTCATTTCCCATAAAAGTAATGTTAAAACTTTCCTAAAATGGATTGTTAACGAGTGCCCAAAGCATGACGCATGAATTTAAGGGTTAGAGTTTTTTTTAATGAGTAAAAAAAGGGTAGAAGAGAGCAATTAAAAGTGGTTTCCCTACTTAGGGGGTGACCACTGACCATAATAACATTTTATTCGCAAGGTTTAGTGAGCTATAACTATTCTAGTGAGTATCAATAAATATTAAACCAATATTTCACCAATAATCTATAGGCGCTCCCTTAATTTGCAGAAGTCAGACTCAGGAGGACATAATGTCCTCTAACCATTTGGGAGTAAGGCTACTGACCATTAAACCACCACCCTTGGGTCAGGAGTGCATGGGAGAATTGCCCTTCAGGTTTGGTGGGAGGTGGGTAAAATTTGTATTAATATTATTGATATTCCCTTCGTGGATCAAGCTAGGAATTTTCCAAAATATATAATTCACGTTTATTGACGGAAAATTTCATTTTGTTTATATTTTTACTTTTCATTGTTAATTACTGTTTGTTTTAGTGTGCATATTACTATATATATTATTACTAAATCTAGATAATAACACAGTTTTGTGCTCGTTAACATGTTAATCACTAACTGGTGGGATGTCATTATTGGATTAATGATACTGATTAAGAAGAACAGATAATCAAAATGTAAAGGAGCAAAAGAGACAAAGAAGGAAAAAGGAAAAAAGCATATTCCAAAATTGAATAGAACAAAAGATAGTGACACTGGGATAGAACACTTGACCAAAGGGAAGCACAAATAGGAGATCTAGATGGAGAGAAGGGGAAAGGACTTGTCTTTGATTTATTTAAGCCCTCAAGGTACAGCTTGTCGAGCAATACTGTATTATTATCATTAATTAATCACTATGTATAATCATTAATCACTTTCTTGTGTCACATATATGCACCAACATGTAGACCCTCTCCCAAATGTGCACTGGGACCCTTCACCCTAATTCTAATAATGACACCCCACCTCCCTCTCTCTCTCTCTCTCTCTCTCTCTCTCTCTCCTCCATTCCCTCCCAAAAACAAAAACAAAAAAAAAATGCCCTTGAAAATTCTTTTAATAGATAGACTTTTACAGTTCTATTTGTTGCGTGCAAAATAAGATTTTGACTGAAAATTAGTTTCAATAAGAAGAATATTTTCAAAAATATGTTTTTTATTCTATAATTTTTTTCCCCAAGCAGTCTTCTATAATTTTCTAGTGTTAGCACAAAAAAAACTTCCTTGTATTTTCTAATTCCTAAAAAAAAAAAAAAAAAATGATACCCACCCTTTTATAAAGTTGAACCAATAACATTATCCTCCACTCTCTACTTATAAGAGGAGTTTTTAATTTTTTCTAATTAGAGGAGAAGTAATTTAGTTCGAATTCATTGGCTATTATTTCTTATGAAATAAGGTAGTAATTTTTTGATAATAGGGTTTGTTAGGCCAAATAGGTTCAAGCACATTATAGCTAGGTTTATTGTACGAATATAACTGTAGTATATTGTATTATTGTACCTTTTGTGTTGTACAATGGTACTTTTATACTATTACCCTAGGTCACTAGACTTATATAACGAATAGCTTTTTTCATCATTCAATACACAATTTTACCGTTCAATTGTCACTTTCATATACATAGAGTGTTTGAAGTGTTTAGGGGAAAATAGTTCAAACTAAGTGTTTAACAACATATTTTAATTATCTTTGAATAAATACACAATTTTCTACAATTCTTACATGGTATTACCGTCTTAGAGCTGGGGTTCTAAGAATCTTTCTTCTTCTTTTTTGGTGCCTTCTATTCATCATTCTAGCACTATTCTCTCATAAATTGTTTTGGGCAATCAACTACAACCCGAGAAAGATGAACTATAATGCTCCATTTGTTTCACTATAAAATACTTTACAAAAAAACATTTCATTATTTTATTGTGTTTATTTCATTGTAAAATTTGGTCAAACTTGAAAACGTTCTTATTATTTTATTTGTGCTTATTTCAGTGATGAGGAAAATTTGAATGTTAATATTCTTTATGAAGGAGACTAAGTAATATCCCTGAACTTCATTTGTACTCAAATCTTGTTTGTTTGGTTTAATATTCTATTCATTCATGGTTTTTATTTTTTTATTTTTTTTTAATAAGTTGAGAATTGGAAGGTAGGGCTGTGCAAAAAAACCACGCCAACCTGCCTAACCCACACTAACTCGACCCAACTTATGCGGGACACACACACACACACACATTGTCATCTTGCAAACTTTATGTCCAAAGTTGTTTTATTGTAGTCTTTGGTTAATTTTAATCATCAACTTAACAACATATAGATCAGAAGCAGGGGGAAACCTTCTAATCCTCTGATAAAGATGAAATTCAAATTGTGATATGAGATGTGTAGTTTAACCAAGTGTGGGGCGTTAAATAAAAGTGAGTATATGGGATACTACATTGAAGATAACTTTGTTGCTAATATAAGAAAATTTAACCTAAATAAAGGTATCTGCTAGAAGTTTAGCCTCATCATCTACAAGATAACCATATGAAACTAAAGAAATCTCCTCGCTTAACAGCGATTTGATGACTATTTTAGAATCACCCTCAAGTATGATAGAAGAGAGGCTGAGTTCCTCAGAAAAGAGTAAAGCTCTCAATGCCACCATAGCTTTAACTTCATCTACTGTTTGAGGAAGAGCAACCCTATCAGATATGGATGCTATGTGACCATACCCCATTAGAATCGTACTTGTAACACATGTTCTAACTTATTAAAGCACAATTACCATATGATATATGAGTTAATTAGAAGTTAGCACATGCCCAATTAGTAGTAGTTAGTTATAGTTAGGCATTACCATTTAACACGTGAAATTCAATCAACACGTGTAACAAGTTAACCTCTGAGAAATAAGTTTGTAAATATATAAATACCCTTGTAAAATGTTGGAACTTATCATGGAATAGATTGAAGAAATAAGAAGCAACTTCTCAATTTCCTTGTTCAAGATTTTCTTTCTTCATTTCCCTTTCTTATCCTTCTTCATTTTTGGAAGGTGACAACTTCAAATTTTGTTAATTCTCATTCTCCGTAAAAACCAACAAATTCTTTAGTCAATTCCATTCAATTTTTTTTATAGAACCAATGAGTTTCTTACAAAATTCTTAGGTAAATTACTGATAAAGGTCATCAAAAATCAAAGGAGGACTAGCAAGGAGCACAAATGACACAAATTAAATTGGAAAATGTAGTGGGGTCACCTTGGAAAGATAATGGCAAGAACGATGGTGAGTGATTGGAGTGAGGCAGCGCAAGGTTGAGTTGGTTTCAAG
Organism: Quercus robur; assembly: GCF_932294415.1. Lineage (NCBI taxonomy): Eukaryota > Viridiplantae > Streptophyta > Magnoliopsida > Fagales > Fagaceae > Quercus > Quercus robur. The sequence continues at coordinate 40,853,606 of NC_065542.1, forward strand.
ACAACTTCTTGTGTTTGAGAAGAGGAAATTGTTTTCCTCCTCTCTAGTAAAAGGTCATTGTTTTTCATTAGGAAAAATATTTTTGGAACAAATTTTCCATGTTTTTCACTAGCCTTACATTACCAAATTAAGGGGCCATGAGTCAACTCAAAGGTGGGCTCTAATAAATAAAAACAAAAGTATAATGAATCTGCTCCCAAATCAGTCACGATACACATGTCGTGACTGATTAGCCGAAGGGATGATGACAAGGCTAACCTACTGACGCACAATTGGACAACACAGTTGGACATATCAACAGGAGTTTGCGGCATCTCAACCTCATTGGCAGCCATTATCGTTTACAATGGAGAATTGCCTTTGAGTCATGTGTACTTGTTGGCCACTTGAGCATGAAATGAGAGAATGATCTTGGAGACAAGAAAGCATGTCAATAAATGGGGCTTATTATTATTATATATAATAGTATTCACTTTAGACAATAATGTAGGAGGGGTTCAACTAATCTTTAAAGGAGCACACCATAACACTCCTCTGTCGTCTCAACTTTATTCTAGCTTATATATATATATATATAACACTCGTGAAAGGCCTTTTTGAAATCCAAAGGTACCTTTTTGTGTATTTCTTTTCTGGAAAAGAATTCTCCAACAAAAACCATACTATAAAACTCAAAACTTTGTAGTTTGGCCACGACTACATGTAGTTCCTTAAGTACTGACCGTTTTAATTAGTTTCTATAATAAAACATGATGACTACGTATAACGTATTAGACTACTTTTGTTTATGTGGCATATATTCCTTCCATTTTCGAATAACTTTACAAAACACTATTTCAAACTTTGAATCTTTAGAAAGAACATTTTTGCTGGTAATATTTGTGGGATGGTTTGATGTCCTCCTATTTGAAGACACACGAATTCAAATAATATTTGAGCAACATATTTTTATGTGACTTTTCTCATTTTTAAACTTATTTCTCCTTTTCCTTTTAAGCGTGAATTCACATGATCTGAGGTGGTTCACCATGGCGTGGATCAAATCATTAACAATTACGTACCTTAAGAGACCATCACAAATGAATAACTTGACATTCAATACCTAACATGCATGTATTAGGAAGTTTGTCTTACACCCAATTAGTAGTTGGTAATTCAAATGTTTTAAAAACTTTTTATGTCTTAATCATGATCGAAAAATGAAATTCTGACTTACCCATATGGTTTAAGATGCTGGCAACATCCTTGATATATGATTACTCACATCAAGCATTTAGTATATATTCTTGCTCTAACCAATATACATTACGAACAATTAATCATTACATTGAACAAGAAATATAGGTCATTTTCATGCATCTTTTGTGCAATTTTTTTTGATAATAATCATGCTAATTAATTCCAATATGCAGCTTCGTGGACATAATAAAAAAACAGTAGAACTTTTTAATAATATTTGAGTGATCAGAGGGTATACAAGCTAGATGCTTGAAAAGTAAGAGAGAATGAGCAAAAGGGTCTTCCATATATGGCTAAACAGACACAGAAAAAAAAAGAAGATAATTTCACATTGACAAGTTTACAAACTACAGATTGAACTACCATTCACCATTTTTTTTTTAAGATCTCATTCCTCCAAATCCAATCCTAGATTAATTAGAAGTAAAATCCGTGTAAAAGTAATGGCATTGGGGACTTTTGATGCAACATAAACCCTATTAATTATAGTATATCTCGAGCCAATAAACAGTGCCAAAACCCAATTGAACCACCCGATCGAGCTGTGTCCACTAAAACCTCTTTACCAAGTGGTTTAAGAAAAATTAGTCCAAATTGTAATTACATAAACTAAGCATGCAGGTGCAGCATGTCTATTGCCCCACCCTCCATTTGGTCTCCACGAAAATACTTCTTGTCCAATCAAAATGCGTGGTACAGATATATAAATGGTCCACCAACTTTATATATTAACATATATGAGATCGACGAAGAGAGCATCTTGTTCAAAATTTATAGGGACTTGCAGATATTATTATATATAACTTCCTCAAGAAATCAAGCAATTCCCAACTCTATTTAGCATTATATGTGATGTATGAAATACTCAGTCTAGCTCCCTCAATTGGTGGTTCGCACCTTTTGTTGATGTCATCACGGTTCAAATCCCGTCTCTTTTATTATAATTATCGATTTTCTTTTTTATAATTTTTTTTTTTTGACTAATACCTTAAGACATTTTAAGGATTTTTCTAGACTATACACATAAAAAAGGTTAGTTAGTTACTTGAAAACTTCTCCACACCCATATCAACAAAAAAAGGAAAAAAAAAAAAAAAATCTAAGTGTACCTTGCAAAAAGAAAAAGAAATCATATAGGAAATTTCTAACTGTCTTCCCTCTTATGTGAATTTTTTTTTCTTCAATATCCTTAATAAGAAGGACTTCAAAATACAAACTCTTTTTTATTTTTAAGTTTTTCGTAGTTTGTGTGTTTGGATGCATCCTGGTCTTCGTTTTCTCGAGATGAGCATGAATAATTTGGTTTTTCTTAAAAATTATGCACCCTCTTGACCCTCTTGATTAAAAACATCTTTTTTTTTTTTTATTAAAAAAAAATCATTTTTCCCTTTCTGTTTGCAATATTATATAAGCCATTTAAATCATTGTCAAAAAACGACAAAGCACTTAATGGGCAATGGATGAATGGACACGCATTTAGAAAAGAAACTCCTAATCTACCCTAAATCTGGATAAGCTGGTTCTTAAATCATTGGCAAAGTTGAGTCCTACATGGATACACTTTCAAGTTTCAACAGTTAATCATCCAATTTTGAATCATAGCTTTTCACCCTCCAAGAAGTTCCTTTATATATATATATAAAAGATAGAAATTTTATAATTTAATTTAAGTGTATATGTAGGTAAAGCTCATTCTTGGAGACTTGAATTCTGGCTCATACATCGGAGCTAGGGTTTTAGGTTGGGGGCAAGATCAAAGAACAAGATTGAGTGTCAAATTAATCTAAAAGCATATTAATCAATATTAATAACAAAATAAATAAACAACCATATGCGAATGTAATTGTCATTTGCAATCTAGCATAAAAATATAAACTAATTTTTTTTCTCTTCATATTTGGCTTAATTTACTCAATTGCCTTTGACTTTTTCCATATTTTGAAATTGTTGAATGATTTCTTCATTCCTAGTAGTCTTGAACATATCTTTATTGGTGTATGTGACTAAACAATCAGTCATCCATTGATCTCCTATTCAATTGGATAATCAATTTTTAACTATGTTCATTGATGAAAAAACTCTTTTGATACGATTTCATTTATAATTCAATCTAAACTCTTTATTAGGATAAGGTTTCTTCATAATCTCAATTAACTACAAATATATATTTCTTTATCATTAAAATAAAGAAAATAATTATCAATTCATAGTTAATAACAGACAAACCAAGAGATAAATCTAAAATACACACAGTTTAATTATGTAATTTGATTTTTTAAAATAAATTAATGTAAAAATATTAAGAATATAGCAATATATACCTGTACGTGAAGTTGTATAGGTATCTCAATCATTGAATGCTTTTAAAAAATTATGTAGAATTCGGCCTTTTTATCTTCATCTTTTAAGTAGTTAAAATCTGTTTTATAGCAAAAGTTCAGGGTTTGAGAGTTATAGGAGACAGAGGCACTAAAGTGAGTGAAAGTAGGGTTTTTTCGTAGTTCTATTCGCAAAATAGTGGGGGGAGAAGTAGGCTATTTAGTATAAGTGGTTTATTTTATTATAATAATATTATAAGGTAGGACCCATTATATTTTATTAAGAGTGTTGTAGCGGAATGTAGGAATGTGAAATTGTTTTCCTGTGATAAACTAATACACAGTACAATATGTATGTAAAAAAAGTTGATTGTCCTTCTTGTTAAGGAGTTAAATAAGTCCTTGTACTGTGTAACTAAGAATAAAGATTGAGATTCGGTGTAATACTTAGGATATTGTACCTGATGTAATTGTAATGAAGGGTTGAGATTAAAGTAACTTTTAATCTCAACTGTTAAATTAAAAAAAATATTAAAAGGATGTAAAAAATTAAAATTAAAAGTGTAAAAATTTTTGTGAAGGAATGAGGTTAATTGCATGGTGCAATTACACCTGATCTCAATCCTTATGAATAGTAATATTACCTGACAATTTTTGGGGAGGTCAGGGGGCAATTCTCCTGCCCCTTTCCCTCCGCTCCTGTTTGCCCTCCACACCTCACAAACACTTATACTTGTAAAATGACTATCACGCCAAGGGTGCGCAATGGTCTAGGAAGTTACTTGAGTACAAAGTTAATTGCTAACTGAGAATTGAATTCATTGTGCAAAAATAATAGAAGAGGGCCAAGAGGCTACTTTATTTATTTATTTATTTATTTTTTTGGTTCGATTAACAGGTGTGCTTAGAGCATTTATTAATAGACTAGTTTAAAAAAAATTTAATTTTTTTTTTCTTTTTCCTAAAAAAGTTTTTATAAATATTTCCTAAATCAATGCGTTTAGAGTATCTGTTAACTTTTCATTTTTTTTTTTTTTTACAATAAATTAGCCTATCTATTTTTCAGTAAGGCATAAGCACGGTATATGTCACATTTTAAACTAAATTTTCTTATTATGGTATTTTCAACAAAGATATTTAGGGTGGAAATCCCATCTCCTCTATTATAATAACTAGTGTATAATTCCGTGCATAGGGACAGAGTTAGGACTTCGAGTTGGGGGGGCGGTTTTATTGTTAGCGATATGCCGTGGTTTCGGCTTTCGGCTCTATTGCTAAGACGGCAAAAGTTTTCTTTTATTATTATTATTTTTTTATTGTGTGTGTAGAGCGTGTCTTTTGTCGGTAAGGACAAAATTATTTTGTTTAAAGTTTTTTAAATGGCTAAGTTATTTGTTTTTGGTAAAATTGGTTGATTAGTCTTAATTTATTTTATTTTATTTTTTTATCTTTGCTATTGCCTATTGGTAATTTTTGTTGTTGGGCTAACATTTTGGGCTTGTATATTTTAAAAAAAAAAATTTTTGATCTATAAATTTTTTAATGGACTTTAAAAGGAGAAAAATACTAAATCTACAATTTTTTTTTTACAAATTTTTGTTGTGATTAGTGGTTATTAGTAAGTAAAAAAGTGATGTAAGTGGTGGATCCAGATGCAAATCAGTAAGAATTTGCTACCTCAATAGTCTATAAAAACGTGGTAAAAAAGTTTGTAATTGTAGCAATTCTCTTATAATGATCAATAAGGGAAACAAAATGTAATTTTATTGAACGAAGTTGCTAAAATTAGAACCTAAATATATAGTTATATAATTATATTATTTTTAAAAAAAATTAGGGAGTCCATGAATGGCTTCGTCCATGTCCGTGCATATGTACGGGTACATTTAAAAAAAAAATCACAATTATACAGTTTAAATTATACATGGTATTAATTGACATATTTTTTAAATCACACATTTCTAAAATATGTAATGATTTCTCATTTTAAATAAATAAATATATACATATATATATATATATGTTTTAGAATTTAATAGGATTTAGACTCTTCGATTTTTGTACCTAATAATTCACTTGGCACAAAAATTAAAAATTTTAAAAGGAAAAGTGCCAGATAATTGAACTTCAATTGAAATTTAATTTAAAATCTAATTGAATTTGGACTCTTCGACTTTTAAACTCAATAATTCACACAAAAATTAAAAATTCAATAGAACACATAGCGCAAAATTGAGAATCAATTTGAAATCTAATTAGATTTTCTTTCCGCTTTGGCTTTTAATATATATATATATATATATAGACTGTCAAATTAATTATTAATTATAAATTAAAAAAGTTTCTTAGTATGGGATTTTGAAATATTTGTTTGACTGTAATTAAAAATTAAGTAGTCAAAAATCATGATTTATAATTCTTAATTAGATCATTTTGCTTCAACCAATCCTACAAATAGCTATGGCTTTAATGGAATCCCTAATATGCATGCTAGTCAGCAGTCAGCAGTCAGCAGTCAGCACAAAAATGAATAGCATGGCATGCATAACATGTAGTAGTAGATCAAACTCAACAAAAAAAACAAAAAATGTAATTAATATTGCCAATTAAACAGTAGAAATTAGGTTGGTAAAGGGTTTCTTTCAAGTTTCTTCATTAATCAATTTATTCGAATCCAAACTCAAATCTGAAACTCATTTTCCCAATGATGATAAACTTAATTAGGTTACTAAATTTAATCTAATTGAAAAATCAACTCAAACTATCGTATACATATGCTAGTATATATGATTCTTTGACCATTACTTGCATCAACAAAACACCAAAAAATTAAATCAACAGGTAGAGCTAAAGCAATTATAATAATAATAAGACACAGTCGTTTTATTCCTTGGGATCTAGGCACACGTGCGGAATAGGAATATACCTAATCTTAGCCAAAGACCCTTGTGTCTTTTCGATTTTGACGATGACTCACCACTCGTGTGGCACTATTTTTTTATTTTATTTTTTGCATTTGTGGGTCCCAAAGAGGCTGCGTGGCCCACGTCAACGTCCCCACCAGCTCGAAATTCGGATGTGTTGGCAAAACGATAAAATAAGAGTCATACTCTATTACTCTTATTCCAAGTTTGTGTTTATATGATTTTATAAAATAAAATAAAATAAAAATGTTCATATAATTTTATAGACCAACAGACAAAGCCGAAAATGTCAGTAAGAACTGAGAAGTGAACTAAAGATTAAAGAATCCTACAATACAAAGACTTCGGTCAATAATCGTGTGCATATTATTATTATTATTATTTTAAAAAAATAATAATTAATCTTGTAAATAAATAATTACATGCCAACATTTTGATATTTGAATATAATTAAGTTCGTAGGACTGGAAAAACAAAAACAGCATTTTTAAACTTTAAAATAATGGATCTTGTGCTTTACACCATCGTTGTATTATTTAAATGATTAGATGGTGTCTATATATGTATGACAGGTGTTGTAACTTGTAAATTGTAGTATCTAATATTCTCTCAATAAATAAACACTATACAATCAGATAGTTTTACCATTTTGAACTAAATAAACTTTATAATTGGAAAAGAAAAATGAGTTAAAATCCTATAAATAAATAATTTTGAATGATACGCTCTTATCAGTTTGGCATTGGAATATTGTGGATAAACTCATAAACTAATGGTCATGAAATCCAAACCAATACAGATATAAAAAAAATTAAAATGAAAGAATCTAGAATTAGAAATGAAGCATGATTTGTTTTTTTGATAAGATGAAGCATGCTTTGTTAAAAATAAAAAAAGAAGGACAAGTTTGGTTGTATGGACAAAGATGGTGCTGGAAAATGATGGTGACAAATGTTCCACTAAGACCAGTCAAGCCGACACCATGGTTGCAGATGGGGCCATTGCACGTGTATGGATGATTGCCAGATATCTGGGGTTTTCTTTTCTTTTCTTCTCTTTTCTTTTTTTGCTTCTTCAATAATCTAGAGGAAATCTAAAACCTCCATTGTTTACTCCCAGACTTCCTGGTAATATTCAAACAACTTATAAGATAACACTCATGTAACTTTGAATACTACAATTTTCCTGCTAACATTCAAAGAAGATAACACATGTTAGAATATATTGGGAATATATTATGATATTATAAACAGTGACAAAAAGCATATATATATATATTTTGGGAGGGGATAAGGTATGAATAAAAAAATCACTGTTTAAAAATGAAAGATTTGATACTAAATTAATAATTGAAAAAATAGAAGTAACATTTATCATATATATCTTAAATTAATCGTATATTAAGATGTAAATTGAAATCCTTTTAAATCTTGAAAATCATTTATAATTATTTTTATATTAAATTTTTAACGAGCTCCCTCGATTTTAGAGCCAAAAAATATCCTAAATTCTTAGAAGCAAAATTATGTTTTCATATCCTAACCACCATGCCTAATTTCAAACCCAATAATAATAATAATAATAATGATGATGATGATGAGTTGATGATTATGATGGCGAGAGAAATATATAACTTAAAAAAAAAAAATGTAAAATCAAATAATTTGACACAAAAATAGCACTTTTAATTTATTATGAAAAAGTAAAATATATATCTTCCAATCTAAAAGTTTAAACTTTTTTTACTCAATAAAATATAATCATTAATAATATTGATCCAAAATTTTCTTTTTTTCAAAAATAATTCTCGAGGGAGTGGAGAAACATGAGTGAGAACTCTTACTCTAATTGGCATTGTGGGCAGTATTGGGGATCTCGAGGTAGTGATTGTTTACAGATAAGATGGAAACACTTTTTATGGTGATTGACGCCTTCAGTTATAGCATCACTTAAATTTATATATTTATTAACTAAAAAGTAATTTTTTTTATTATATATATTTATTAACTAAAAAGTATTTTTTTCCCCTTCTTTGGGAGTGACTAAGGAGATTGTAGGTGTGGATCAGTTCGACATTTTCATTTTTTGGGATCTCTTTGAATCATCTTAATTCTTGGGAGGGAGTTAAATGTAACTTTTGTAATTTTAAATATGTACTATTACAAAGAAAAATCAAAGGTTAGGGGATCATGCCCTCTCATTCTCAACATAGTTTTGTTGCTTACCATAAATATATCATTGTTTTGACTTAAAACAATGATCTACATATTGTTGTTCACGGTTGATCCCAAATTTGGGAAAAGGAAAAAGGATTGTGGTAAGTTAATGGCTAGCATAAAATTTAATCACTCTATTATAAATGAATCTAATACAAATGCTAGTTGGGTGTCCCTAGAATATGTGGCAAACCCTAATTAATCTTGTTGAAGATTTATAACTGACCTCAAAAAATTTGGAATTAAGACTTTGTTATTGTTGTATTATTTTGATTTAAACCTTTAGACCGAGCCACATTGTTTCTATTACTTCTATTTATTCTTTCCAACTAACTTTGTGTTGATTCTTTCTATAAACTGGAATAATACAACAACAAAATTAAAACACAAGTTAACAATTCTCAGAATTTGAACCATACTTCGAGGTCTTTATGAAAGCTACATTGATAATATTGTATACTATCCTGGTGCAACTAATACAATCTATTCTAGACGTTCAACCACCGATTTTGATCCCAACAAGAAATACCTTAAAATAATTTTCACAAGTATAAATAAATGTTTCACATATTTAGTTTAGTGGAAATAAATTCATTAAACTTATATATTAAAATTTCGTGTAGTTTGAATGGGGTGCACTCGTTCAAAGTCTAAACCATAATATAGGGACTGAGAAAATCTTTTAGTAAGAACAATAAGGACAATGGGGGTTGTCAAATCAAGAGCTGTAATAGAAGATTTGTGAGAGGGATGGGTTTGTTTTTGTTTGTGATGGTGAAGGGGGTTCTTCATGACTTAGGAACTGGGTTTGAACTTTGAACTTTATGCCTAAGAAAATATAATTCACAGGTCCAGACAACCTTGGGAAAAAAATGCACAATTTAACCTCATCATGTGATAGAATTATTGACCAATGGATTAACTTGTAGTAATGATGTGGAAATATGGTCAAGGAGTCTAGAAATAAAAACCAATTAAACATTATTTAATTTCAATTCAGAGAGAAGTTTCCTTTCAGAATTAGTTTAGGGAGTCCAATTACCTTGTCTCAACGTGTGCATATGAGTCTAAAACTAAACCAAGACATTTGTTTAGCTTGAAATTCAAACGGGGTTACTTCATATTCCAGTTGGTCTTAATTCTCTTGAACATGTTAGCCCCACCAAAACCCCATTTCTCTCTCTCTCACACACATTTTATGAATTTTCTATCATTTCTTAGCAACTTCACTTCTGATCTGAAGTACAATGGTCTTTGCTAACCAAAAGAAAAATAAAGTACATTACTTTCTTATCACGAAAAAAATATACATTTCTTTCTCAGTTCAATTATGAGCTGGTGTCCCATAAAAAAAAAAAAAATTATGAGCTGGTGGCCAATGCGTTAGGATCAATCACAAACTGGTTTGTGTTGCGTACAAAATATTATCTTTATCTTCAATTTAAAATGTCATATAAAAAGCCAGTACCATTTTGGTTTCATCATGCATGCATGTTCCCAGTTATAAATTTTCCAATTATGTTTACAATATAATTTTTGTAACAATCACCGCCATTATAAGTCAAATATTGCCACGAAAGTACTGTAGACATGATATATTCATGTTACTATATTAGGATAGTAATTTGTAAGTCTGGTCAAGTTCTTTTTTATTTTTAATAATAATATTTCACTAAAATAATAATAACCACCGTCAAGTTACTTGTACATTCCAAACACACCCACCTTTTTTTTTTTCCCCATGATAATAAGAAATAAGGGGGAAAAGCTTGAGTAGATGAACAGCAACAAGGCCGAGCTGCCATTCATGCTTCTACCATTCTTCTTTTGTTTGGGCTAAGCCACCGTTTCTAATAACAATATTTGGATGAACCCTGCTTGGGCCTGTATAGATGCTTTCTTTCCCTAAGATCATGGCCAGCCCAACAAGGCTATATGTCTTCAAAAAAAAAAAAAAAAAAAAAAACCTATGTTTACCCTGCAGCTGCATGCAACAACTATTTATTTCAGACTGTCGGTCACTTTACTCAAATAAGTTTTCTCTACAACTAAGTACTAGAAAAACTAGGGGGTGTTTGGTAACGTTGTTCTAGTAACGTTATTTATATTTTTTGGAAATAAATATGGGTGAAAAAGTGTGTGGAAATACATGTAATGTTGTTTAAACACTGAAAACTATTGTTCTAATTACACTACCAAACAGCCTATGCAGCAACTAATTTTTTGGCTAGAAGTGAGATAAAAAATAAAATAAAATAAAATAAAAAAGTAGTACATTGTGCATAAAGCTCTCACTTTTACGGAGTTAGAGAGAGGTCTTAGTCTTGAAATATGTCATTGTAAACCTATTTAACTCATGCCACAACTTGTGATTACTTGTTGCAAATAAGTTCTAAATCAATTCATGACATGGGAGAGATTAGAAAGACGAAGGGTTATCCTCATTGTACAATCTATTCTTTATCCTTGTCTAAACTATCATAGAAATTGGCCTTTCATTCTTTTCAATTTATGGTCTATTAAAGCTACGACTGCTATTTAAACAAAAGGTCGCATCCCTAATACCCTATTCCACAACTAGGAATAAAAAAAGGGTCCCAGGTGTTGATTGCTCCCATTTCTACTTTACCTTGGATGCTATAGAACCCTAGGACTGGACAGCCCTAGTTGTAGCAAACAATAGAGCCAATCCATGACTAAACATGCTTTTTTAAGGTAGGTAATGGTGGGAAAGATCCATTATTAACTTGTACCAACAAAAAAATTTTCTTTCACTATATATTTTTCATAATATAACTTGAGAAATTGTCATTTAAAGTTATTTTAGAGAACGTTATTCACGTCATCCACTCAACTACGAGTATGCTGATCAAGAACAATGAGTGACATGGACACTTTCATGGAGTTTGGGCTCCATACTAGGGAAATATAAATTAACAATAGCAGTGAAATAGTGATGAATTAAGTGTAGGAGTGACTACACATTAGATAAGTTTTAGTACAAAGAACACTAAGAATTAACTGAGTGCCATGCATCAAATGGTCAAGGCATTCAGTTTTCTGTTGGTCAAAGTAAATACCACTAGCAATAACCCTTGCTAACACAATATGTGAAGATGATAAAATATAGAGCCTGATGGGCCTACCTTAATGGGCCTGACAGATCGGAACTGCTAGGCCTGTGTAAAGATGACCCCATGCACTTTCAAGGCCCATCGCTGACAGACATAGTAAGGGCCCATGATCCGAAGTCCCTATCGTCTAGAAAAGCCCTAAGATCCAAAAATGGAAATCCTTGCTCACCACGCTCAGAAGAATTTGTATTAGAGTCCCACATGGAAAAGATTTGGAAACCAAGAAGAAAAGCCAACTCTCTACCACTATAAAAGACCTAACACCCTCGCAAATCGAGGTACGTTTTAATTGACCCTCTCTAACGCTTTAAAGTGGGGAGAAGAATTCTAACTTGACCTTCGGAGAGTGTTTGGCCGGCACCACACCGGTGCTCTCTAAAGGTTTTCTTTCGATTGCTTCTGTTGTGCAGGTTCGCTTCGAGTCGCGAGTACGGTGTGACCTATTGGTGATAATTTTCGTCGTCATCAGTTGGCGCCGTCTGTGGGAAACGTAGCACACTATCGCTTCCTAGACAAAAGAGTTACATGGTACTCACACGCTCAATGGCAACCACTAACGACGTTCAAGAAGAGGAAGTCCCTACGACTGCCCTTGAGAGATAGGTCAGGACGCTCGCCGCAGCCGTGGAGCGCCTCACCAAACAAAACCACGACCTAGAAGAGCAGCTGAACCAAAAGAGTGCGGCGGTCAATAACCAAGGAGCGGATCAAGAAGGGACCAGCGCTGAAAGGAGAAATCATGACGGACCACAGGAGAGTAACGCCCCGAGCAGACCAGTGCGACGGGACACTAGCGTCCCTTCAGTGATGGATACGGCTCCACAACCCATCATCGCGGAGATGCAGGCGATGAAGGAACAGATGGAAGTACTGATGAATGCTCTCAAGGGGCGAGTGTCCAGTGATCTTGACGACCTTGTCAACCGGACTGACTCGCCATTTACGACAACCGTCAATTCCTTCCCCCTGCCGAGTAAGTTCCGCATGCCAAGTATGGATAGTTATGACGGAATCAAGGACCCTCTAGATCACCTAGAGACCTTCAAGACCCTGATGCACCTTCAGGGAGTGGCAGACGCGATTATGTGCAGGGCATTTCCTACGACCCTAAAGGGCGCAGCAAGGATTTGGTTCAGCCGGCTAGCACCAAACTCCATCAGCACCTTCAAGGAGCTAAGCGCTCAATTTACTACGCACTTCATCGGAGGACATCGGTATAAGAAATCCACGGCTTGTTTAATGAATATCAAGCAGCGAGAGGAGGAGACGTTACGGGCCTACATATCACGCTTCAATAAAGAAGCGCTCTCGATCGACAAAGCCGACGACAAGATATTGGTGGCAGCGTTCACGAACGGGCTGAAGGGGGGTAAGTTTTTGTTCTCCCTATACAAAAACGACCCAAAGACCATGTCGGAGGTGCTTTACAGGGCCACCAAGTATATGAACGCTGAAGACGCACTATTAGCCCGAGAAGATAGACCCAAGAAAAGAGACAGACAAGAGGATCCCCGACAGGACCAGGGGCGGAAGAAAGGAAGGATGGGAGACCGGAGGGAGGAGAGACGTCCAAAACCCATGGGCGGAAGGTTCACAAGTTTCACCCCGTTGACCGCACCGATAGACCAAGTCCTAATGCAGATTAAGGACGAAGGATCCCTAACGTTTCCGGGAAAGCTGAAGAGTGATCCCAACAAAAGGTCCAGAGACAAATATTGCCGCTTCCACCGTGACCATGGTCACGACACGGCCGATTGCTACGACTTGAAGCAACAAATCGAAGCCCTTATCCGACAAGGGAAGCTGAAGAAGTTCGTCAGTAAGGAGAGAATGGATCAACCCCCACAAGAACAACACCCCCGTAGAGAAAACGAGCGACCAAGGCCCCCATTAGGGGACATAAGGATGATAATCGGAGGAACAGCTGCGGCCGGATCGTCAAAAAAGGCTCGCAAAACATACCTTCGGATGGTACAGAATGTCCAGTTGGCGGGTACAGTGCCAAAGATGGCAAGAAGGGAAAGCCCCATTATCGGGTTCTCGGAAGAGGATGCACGGCGCCTACACCATCCACACGACGATGCCCTCGTCGTCAACATGCGGGCAGGCGACTACAATATGCACCGAGTGTTGGTCGACAACGGCAGCTCGGCCGATATCTTGTACTATCCGGTATTCCAGCAAATGAGGATTGACAGGGAGCAGCTAATACTGACAAACGCCCCGCTCGTTGGTTTCGGAGGGAGTAGGGTATTCCCTTTGGGCGCGGTCACGTTATCGGTGACGGTAGGAGATTACCCCCAACAAATCACCAAGGACGTAACATTCTTGGTGGTCGATTGCTCGTCCGCCTACAATGCTATTATTGGACGACCCACGCTCAACTCGTGGAAGGCGGCAACATCAACTTACCACCTAATGATCAAGTTCCCAACGGAGTATGGCGTAGGAGAGCTACGCGAAAGTCAAGTTGCCGCACGAGAATGCTATGTAGCTATGATGGAGATGGAAGACCAAATCCAGGCCTTGAATATAGAAGAGCACCGAACGACGGCAGAACCCACAGAGAAGCTAGAGGAGATAACTCTCGACAGTTCCAACCTGGACAGAACAACCAAGATCGGAACGCTTGCCAAACCCGCAATCCGTCAAGAGCTCGTAGCTTTCTTGAGGAGCAATAAGGATGTGTTCGCCTGGAGTCATGACGATATGCCAGGAATCGATCCCTCGGTCATGGTACATAAATTGAATGTATTGCCTTCATTTCCACCCGTCCGACAAAAGAAGAGAGCGTTCGCGCTGGAACGAGACCAGGCGATAGCGGAAGAGGTCCGCAAATTCCAAGAGGCAAGCTTTATCAGGGAAGTCTACTATCCCGATTGGCTGGCGAATGTGGTAATGGTGAAAAAGACGAGCGGTAAGTGGCGGATGTGCGTGGATTTCAACGATCTTAACAAAGCATGCCCCAAAGATAGCTATCCCCTTCCAAGGGTCGACGTCCTGGTAGACTCGATGGCTCAACACCAATTACTAAGCTTCATGGACGCTTTCTCGGGTTACAACCAGATCCGCATGCACGAGGCCGATCAGGAAAAGACTTCGTTCGTAACCAGTCAAGGACTCTTCTGTTACAAAGTAATGCCATTCGGCCTGAAGAATGCGGGAGCAACATACCAAAGGCTAATGAATAAGATGTTCGCACAACAAATCGGGAGGAATGTACAAGTCTATGTCGATGACATGTTGGTGAAAAGTCGGAAGGAGGAAGACCACCTGGAAGATCTTAAGGAAACATTCGGTACGCTTCGATCCTACAACATGAAGCTCAATCCGGGAAAGTGCGCATTCGGCGTAACGGCAGGCAAATTCCTAGGATTCATGGTATCCCAGAGGGGGATTGAGGCTAACCCGGACAAAATCCAAGCCATAGTAGAGATGGCCCCACCGCGAAATGTGAAGGAGATACAAAGCCTTAACGGCAAGATAGCGGCATTAAACAGATTCGTGTCGAGAGCCACGGACAAATGTTTGCCCTTCTTTCGCACGTTAAAGAAGTCTTTCGAGTGGACGGACGAGTGTCAGCGAGCATTCGAGGAATTAAAAGCATACCTGTCCTTACCGCCCCTATTGAGTCCCTCGCAACCTGGTGAAGAACTTTTCCTCTACTTGGCTGTCTCCTCTGTGGCAGTAAGCGCGGCCTTAATTAGAGAAGAGGATAATGCACAGAAGCCTGTGTACTACGCCAGCCGGGCGTTCCGCGGTGCCGAGGAAAGATACCAGCCTATGGAGAAACTCGCTTTTGCATTGGTCACGGCGGCTCGCAAGCTCAAGCCCTACTTTCAAGCCCATACCGTGAACGTAATGACCGACAAGCCCTTGCGAAGGGCACTGAGTAACCCTGAAGCCGCGGGTCGACTAACGCAGTGGGCAATAGAATTGAGTGAGTTTGATATCAAGTACCGTCCACGTGTGGCCATCAAAGGACAAGCTGTAGCCGACTTCATAGCGGAGTTTACGCGTGACGAGGATAAGGGGGTAGAAGAATTCCCCCAGTGGAGCATATATACCGACGGATCGTCCAATCGGCGAGCCGGAGGGGCCGGCATAGTATTGCTGTCACCTGAAGGAGACAAGATTGAATGTATGGTCCGTCTCGACTTCCCCACCACCAACAATGAAGCGGAATACGAAGCCGTGGCGGCAGGACTCGACTTAGCCAAAGCCGCCGGAGCTGAAAATGTGGTCGTTTACTGCGACTCTCAAGTCGTGACCAACCAAGTAAACGGAGATTATGAATGCAAGGGGGAAAGGTTGAAGAGATATCTTGATCAAGTAAGGGCGAGAGTCGACGGACTAAAAACAATGGTCGTCCAAATCCCCAGGGGAGAAAATGAGCTCGCCGATCGGCTATCCAAAGTCGCTTCAGCAGAACATATGGTGACACCGGGTAATGTACTTTCTTTTGTTCAACTTTTTCCACTAATAAACCCAGACAACATGCAGGAGATACGCTCCGAAAGAAACTGGACTACAAAGATAACTTCATACTTAAAGGACGGGTTACTGCCAGAAGAAAAGGAGGCATCAAGAAAGCTAAAGTTCTTGGTAGTGGGTATTGACTACTTCACAAAATGGGTAGAAGCGGAAGCCTTGGCCACCATTACAGAAAAGAACATTAGAAGTTTTGTCTGGCGGTGCATCGTATGCAGGTTTGGTATTCCTAGAGTTCTTGTCTCAGATAACGGGAGGCAGTTTGACAACGGCCACTTTCGGGATTTTTGCACACAGCTAGGAATAAAAAACCACTACTCATCACCCGCCCATTCTCAGGCTAATGGCCAGGTCGAAGTCACGAACCGATCCCTGTTAAAGATTATCAAGACTCGGCTCGAGGGGGCAAAGGGCATATGGCCCGAAGAATTGCCGAGCATACTGTGGGCATACAGGACAACGGCGAGGACTCCGACAGGAGAGACGCCATTTCGACTGACATATGGGAGCGAGGCGGTCATCCCAGCAGAAGTTGGGCTCACAAGTTACAGGGTTCACAACCATGACGAATGCAGGAATGACGAATCCATGAGGCTACAGCTGGACCTGATAGATGAGGTTAGGTCGGCGGCGGAGCAAAGGATCGCTAGATACCAGGATCGCATGACCAGACATTACAACTCCTGGGTCCGACACAGAAACTTCCAAGTAGGAGACCTCGTACTCAGGAGGGTCATGGGTGCAACTAGAGACCCTACACAGGGAAAACTCGGCCCCAACTGGGAAGGACTTTATAGAGTTACGTCATGGAAAAGGAAAGGAACATACCACCTGGAGACAACAGATGGAGAGAAGCTACCGCATCCATGGAATGCCGAGCATTTGAGGAAATACTACCAGTAATAGTGACACGGCGAACGGCAACCAGTTTTTTTTTTAAGCTTTTTATAAGTTTTTCTTTTAACTGTCTTTTTGGCTACAATCTTGTCGTGCCTTTTTTAAGCCCAAAGGGGGCAGGCACTTTTTCCTTTACGCATTTCTATAATCAGATACGATTTTGATCTTATACTTGGATGTCATTACAATTGTCTACAAAATTAACGGAGACTAAATAAAGTCCACCAGATGGACGGATCCTCCTACAGGGATGATAACTTAAAAAGTCCACAAGATGGACGGATCATCCTACAAGGACGATCACTGTCAGTCCACAAAATGGACGGACACAAAATGCAGTCCACAAGATGGACGGATCATCCTACAGGGATGATAACATCCTACAGGGATGATAACTTAAAAGTCCACAAGATGGACGGACACAAAATGCAGTCCACAAGATGGACGGATCACCCTACAAGGACGATCATTGTAAGTCCATAAAATGGACGGACACAAAGTAAAGTCCACAAGGTGGACGGATCATCTTACAGGGATGTTAACAACCTACAGGGATGATAACTTAAGTCCACAAGATGGACGGATACAAATGAAGTCCACAGTGGACGGATCACCAAAAGGGTGAACGGAATTACAAGTCCACGTTGTGGACGGATCACTTGGTTAATAAAAACGTCCCCCAAAATCGACGGATCCCTAAGTTGATGGAAAATCTGTCCCAAAAATGGACGAATCACCAAAAACGGCAAACAAAATTACAAGTCCAAGAATGGACAGATAACGGCATGCTGAAAAGTTGGCGGACCGTCTACAAGGCCGGACAACGGATCGTCCAAATGGACGGATCAATCAACACAAAATAATAAGTCTGCAATGTGGACGGAGTATAACGGATAAACAAATATTCTCTTGAAGATCCTTCCTCAAGGAGGAGGACGGACTTTTAAACAAGTTCCAAACAATAATAGAAAGCATATAAACATTAATAAGCCAAAAGCCCAGAAGGCAAGTGTTTAATACAATTAAAGAGGACAGATTGTTCTGAAAAGTAAACTAATAAACCAAAAAAAAAAAAAAAAAAAAAAAAAAAGGACGGATTGTTCTCAAAATGAATTACATAGAGATTAATCCACTTTCTTTGGCTCAGCAACTTTAACATCCTTCGACGGGACGGATTCTCCGTCGCCCTGAACAGCGTCTTCCCCAAAAAGGTCCTCCGTGTTTTCGGAGGCGACGGGGAGGGCAGAAGTCTGGCCTTGGTTGTCAAGTTTGACCATTGACAAATCCAGCTCGGGGTAGGCCTTCTTGACCTGACGGAGAGAGTCGTCGAAGCCTTGAAGGAAAGAGTCCGCCAGCTCGCTCAACAAGGACTCTGAGTCGCGGTACTCCTTGACGGCTACCTCTTTCACATGACGGATCTCTTCCTTCAGTTCTGTAATCTCTACCTCCTTCTTCTCTATGACCGTCAACGCCTCGACCGTCTTCTCCTCCAGCTCTTTCCTTACCTTCTCAGAAAGCTCCAGCTTCTTCTCCATATTGGACCTCCATCTATGGAGTTGACCAAGCTCTTCCTCCGTCTGCTCCGCTTTTGCACGCACCCGGTCCAAAGTACTCTCACGATTGAGACACCGGTCCAGTAATCCCTTCATCATGACCAAGGACTGCAAACAAGAAAAGAGCCCGTCACATAATGTACTAAACAACAAAAAAGAGAAATAAACATATTTGACGGACATAACCCACCTGAGCAACGGCAAAGAGACCCGTCTCCCCCATGGCCTCCGTCGAGTGGTTTCCAAGATCCTCATAGTCTTCCGCCGTGATAATAGACGACAGCTTCTCCAACGCATACTTGGAGTCGTCACGGAGGAGGGAAGGAGGTCTCTCTTGCTTAGAGTTTGGGGCCGTCATGAATCCTTTTCCCGTCCTATGCTTAGCTGGGGTGACGGTCTTGGTACCCTCAGCCATCAAACCAACCACAGGTTCAAGAGAGACCTTTGGTTGCTTAAACGGACGGTCAGATTTTGATGTCGGTTTCCTCTTCGGGGCTGAAGCCGACACCCTAGGTACCACCTCGCCGGATTCCTTCTTCTTGACGGCTTGAGACTTAATTAAAGCTCTCCTTTTTGCGTCTTCCATCTCTGCAAATAATGACGGATGAAATTAAAACTAAGTAAAGTCAATTAAATGGCAAAGTAAAGTCGACGGGCTTACGTCTATGAACTCGCTCGTCGTATCTAATAGCCTCTTGGGTGGGCTTAGGACCGTTGCAGTACCAATGTATGGTCTTCGGGTTCACCAACTTAGCCCAAGTCCTTTCCTCCGGCTTAGTTTTTCTGCAAATCTTTTCAAGGAAACTAAATTCCTCAAGGCTAACTTGCGGGCGCCGTCTACCTGCAGAGAAAGGCGATCAAGATATACACATAAAAATGGACGGATATGAAAAGCATTACAAAATTAAGACGGGTGCATACACGATTGATTTATCACTGCCCAGGTTGTGTCGACGGGCATGTACTCCGTCTCCCCTGGACGGCTCATCCATCTGTCACCCTCCAAGAAGAAGTAGCGACTCTTCCAGTCTCTATTTGAGTCTGGGGTCTCAAAGATCACCTTCAACAAGGGGCTCCAACTAGCAAAACTATACATCCCCTTTGATCCAGAAATCTCGTCTGGACGGTAACAGTGAAGAAATTCACGGACCGTCAGTCTCCTTTCTCCATTCGACATTGCACCATAAAGAATCTCCATGACTATGAAGACCCTCCAGGCGTTAGGAGATATCTGGGTGACGGACAACCCCAGATAGTGCAAAAGTTCACTATGAAGTGTAGAGAGCGGGAATCGAAGTCCAGCCTTCAACGCCTGCTCGTATACTCCGACACCGTCTACCCCTTCATAGTAACACTTCTCTGACACATATGGTAGACGGATGGAAACGTAGTCCGGGATTTGGAAGTTGGTTCTAAAAGTGCTGAAATGTTTCTCCCTGATGACGGATGTGAACCTATGCACTGTCCACTCTAGCAACATGATGAACTGCCTTAGTCCATCAGCACCTACAACGGACTCCAGTGCTTGATTCCCGTCGTCATCAGAACCCTCTATTTCAACTATCTCCATATCCTCATTTGTTGAGGATGAAGAGGAGGCAGACGGACTCCTATCTTCGCTGGGGCTCTCTTGGTTTTTATGACCGGACGGGTATACATCCTCGTATTCCGTCCCGACACGAACCACCGACTGGTTACTTGACGCACTAGACATTTCCTACAATTGACGATGAAACCTAAGACTGACGGGTTTGAAAGTATTGACGGGTATAGTAAGCCTAACAATAATGCAAGGACGAAAATATAACTTGATTATGGTATTAAAGTAAGTACTTACCACACTTAGCAGAGGATGGGTGACGGTTGGTGTAATCGGTAGATACTCGTCCTCGACGGATTGCTCTGACAAGGTTGACGGCTTCGCTCTGACAAACGATTTCTGATTGAAAATTGTAAAAATGAGAGAGTGAGGCGCCTTATATATATAGGAGATGCACGGAAGACGAAGCGACGCTTCGATCCTATACAACGGCCATTCAGAGATTGACACGTGGCATGCTCAATAAATGTTGACAACCTGTCAGTACGCATTAACAGATTTGTACCCATCGTGTAACCGTCAACTTTATGAATCTTCCTCTGACGGGTTGATCCATCTGGAACCGTCATCCTATCTTGCATAAATCCGTCAACCAGTTCTGACTATAAACTTAAAACCTTCTTTTTGTCTCACGGATCACATTCCGTCATAAAATACCCGTCATACCCATACGTTAGGATCGTCACCCCATTGATCCTTTGACCTAAAAGCTGACGGACCATTGGGGTGAAGGGGGCAACTGAAGATGATAAAATATAGAGCCTGATGGGCCTACCTTAATGGGCCTGACGGATCGGAACTACTGGGCCTGTGTAAAGATGACCCCATGCGCTTTCAAGGCCCATCGCTGACAGACATAGTAAGGGCCCATGATCCGAAGTCCCTATCGTCTAGAAAAGCCCTAAGATCCAAAAATGGAAATCCTTGCTCACCACGCTCAGAAGAATTTGTATTAGAGTCCCACATGGAAAAGATTTGGAAACCAAGAAGAAAAGCCAACTCTCTACCACTATAAAAGACCTAACACCCTCGCAAATCGAGGTACGTTTTAATTGACCCTCTCTAACGCTTTAAAGTGGGGAGAAGAATTCTAACTTGACCTTCGGAGAGTGTTTGGCCGGCACCACACTGGTGCTCTCTAAAGGTTTTCTTTCGATTGCTTCTGTTGTGCAGGTTCGTTTCGAGTCGCGAGTACGGTGTGACCTATTGGTGATAATTTTCGTCGTCATCAATATGAATAGCCCTCAAAAGCCCATGCAAATTTGCACCAGATTCTCTACCTATATATGTGTGTGTGTGTGTGTTAAAGCTTGTTTTTGTTATTTTGATTCCTATTATTCCTTACAAGAATTGATCCTCACTACTCCTGATAAATGACATGTTGAAGCTGGTTTTTACTGCTTTAATTCTTGCTACTCTCCACGAGGGATGATTCACACTGCTAACGGTACAAACCAACAAATTTGTTGACATCATTGCTTAAGTCAATCTATTGAAAATTTGCTGTGAACAGTAAAAAAAGACAATTTTATTGTTCACTATTCACTATTTAAATATTGCTTTCTTTTGCTTATATAAGGGTTGTCCCTTCAAGTTGTAAGCATAACTTAATTTTTACTAGCTTTAAATTTCCCCTTAGTTTCTAGGCTACCTCTTTAAAGGTCCTAAGCTTGTAACATTTTCCCAATTCCTGCTCAAGAAAACTTTGTATTTACTATTACTTCCTGTAAGTGTTTATTTTAAGCCTATTTACTTTAAGCTTATTCACTTCCGCACCTATATATCCAAACTTTCATTAAACTAATTTAGAAATAGTCTTTCCTCTCCAAACACCCCAAACAGAATCCCAGAGGAAAGAGTTATTACAACCGACATAACTATCAACAAAATTAATTGACTTGGCTAAAGCATGAGCTATACTCCATTTGCCTCAATTTTAACCCAATCTACTAGATTCTCTACCAAGATGTATAGGCACTCGTGGGTAGGGTTCGAATAATTTAGACATAGTACTTGAAGAAATTTGTATATGTGCCATTGCAAATTTTATTCAACAATACTAGCTAAGGTCTCCATCCAGAATGATTTGAAATTATTGACTACTCTGAAGTTGCCATTCTGAGAAAAACTACGACTAAAAAACAAAACTGCATATTAATAAGGGAGATTCTGATACCAAAAGATAAACAAATGATGAAGCTTAATCACTAAAGATTGACATTATTTCCCCCTAAAAATCTGTCAAATTACAGAAAACCATAATAACATTTATTAATACATTACAGAAGACTACCGGAGTAAAAAATAAAAAATAACACAACAAACAAGCTCTTTGGACAAAATTTTCATACAAACATAGAGGCAAAGATTTCACGAGACTGCATCTTGGATCCAACCCCGTGTATTTGGAGAACGTAGTATGATATGTTTGTATAACACTACTCATCATAAAACATTAAGCTTTCATTCATCTGAAAATGGCTTCGTCCTTGGGTCCTGGGAAGCCTTTGAGTACATCTCTTAAAGCATATAAATGGCTATCACACTTGTGGTTTGAAATTAAGTTGTTTGAGAGCACTATCCTCTGGAAATGTTCCCCTGGATGCCTTTTCAAAAGTGTGAAATACTCCCCGCCTCTGCCAGCCTCAGTGTCCGGATTCCTCTTTAGATAGAAAAGAGTTCCTGGTACAAATAACTCCTGAGGCACTGCAGAGACAGCTCCTTCCTTTTCAATGACAACAGCATTCTCTTTTGCTGTGTTGGAGGTAATAGGTAATACAGTGGCAGTAGTTGACTCCTTTGTAAATGAACTTTCTGTTCAAATACCAAAACAACACTTTGGTGAATGGGAGATTGCAAATGTGGCAAATTAATAAGTATGGCATGATAAGCTTAACTATATAGATTAATGTTAATCCAAGGATTGCTACAACTAAAGTAAACACTACATTTTTGTTATCATGAGAAGCAGATAGCTTCTTTGAAAAGAGAATTCCATAACTTTACTTCTACAATCAAATGGCAGTCCAAACAACAGTTCACTTCATTCTCTTACCCGGCTTCTGTAACAACCTTCCTATGGAAAGAGAACTGTTCACTACATTTTTGTTATCATGAGAAGCATATAGCTTCTTTGAAAAGAGAATTCCATAACTTTACTTCTACAATCAAAATGCACTCCAAACAACAGTTCACTTCATTCTCTTACCTGGCTTCTGTAACAACCTTCGTATGAACAACCCTCAGGCAGTTAGAAAGAATCAAAAAAGGGGGAGGGGGTGGGGTAGATATGTTTGGCAGACAGACGTACACACAATGAAAGGAAAATGAGAGATAAGAGAAGTTTTGGGGGTAGGTTGGGGAGGAACCAGCACCAATTCTAAAAGTTCCCAGAAAAGGATGATAAAATCCAACATCGGATTAAATGGACTTACTGATTCAGGATCCATCTTAACATTTAAGGCACAGGTAACTGATGAAAGAACCATAAAGATAAAACACCTGTGAATTATGAATAATCACTACGTCATCATATGGAAACCCCAAGGGGTAGTACAATCAGCTGGGGACCATGCTTCATAAAGGTCACAAGTTTAAATCTTCCCTTTCCCTTCCCCTTCCCCTTCCCCTTCCCCTTGGGGCCAAAACTAATTAAAAAAAATTCAGATGGCAAAATCCAAAGCTATAGTTGTCAGAGGTTTAACACAATAACATCTGCAAACATTCAGGGCAGTGCGGGTAGATCTTACCAGAGGAAGTGTCATTGTTCCTGAATTTTGTATAATCAGCAAGCTTTCGAGCTACATCTTGCACTGAAGACACAACTTGCTTTGCATTTGTAACCAGACCTATTACATTTTTCCAGTCTTCCTTCTCAATCACACTCATCCTGACAAAAATGCAAGAATTAAGTTCCATAAGTTTTTTAATAAGAGAGAAGAAAAATAGTCCATTACCAAAAAAAACTTCCATGTGCATGGAAAAGTGATGTCTGAAACAAGAGAAGCTACCTTCAATATACAGAAGAAACCAGCTTCTATATGCTACAAAATATAACTAGCCCTTCACATGTTTGGTGATCTATATTTGAAGGGAGGAAAAAGATCCTTGATGTAAATAACTGTTTACAGTGTTTACCAACCACTGCCCCAGAATAATATTAGATACCTTAAAAATGAAATTGACAGACTCATAAACTGTAATGACACTTTCTCTATAATGCATATAAAATGAAAGCCTTATACTTTTTATTGACTCATTCTTTTTGTGCCATATCAGCTTTTGAAAACTCACAATTTTCCACGTCAGCATTTTTTTCTTCTTCTATAATGATAATTTAATAGTTAAAATGGGGGAAGGGGAATTTGAACCTTGGACATCTCCATTGTAAACACTAGGAGGTGCTAGTTTAGCTACAAGGCTCTTGGTAGTTTTCCAAGACAACATCATAATATTAATTTTCTTAATTTTGATTTTATTGTGCTAAATTGTTATATGTAAGTTGAAACCAAATATAACTTGTCTCTATTGAACTAAACTAAAGAAACCCGAGACTAAACAAATTATGATTTAATTTGGTTTGATCTTCTTTTAACAGATTTATTATTGGGAAGCCATTGAGTTTGTTAGGGAATTGGTTCATGGGAGTCAGTTCCTCTCTTCAGTCGCCATTATCTTCTCCTATGCCTCTTCCAAATTATCAATTCAAGACCAAGCATTGATGTTGAGGTGAAGCTTTTATGGTTTGCTGCCACGATTAAATATATCTTCAAGGGGAAGACCAAGCCAGCTTATTAAGACCATCACAGAGCATGAAGATTTGCTGCTGAATATCCTTCACAAGAACGCATTCCTATCATCAAACAAATTTCTCTATTCATTTAATACTTTAATATCAAGGTATAATACAGATTTTTCTAGAGCAATTTTCATCTCAAAATATGATATATGTATATCATATATTTTGATATATATACTCAAATGGATTTGCCTATTAAGTGCTAAGATTTTTCTTTTGTTTCAACTATTAAGTTATATTAACGTCATAATTTCTTTCTATTAATTTTAATTTGGTCAAAATGCAAAAACACCTCCTGGGGTTTGGATCAATTGCAAAATGACCCCTGGGGTTTCAATTCTTCCTTATAACTTCTTGAGGTTTTAATATCTTAGAAATTGATCCCTATGTATTATATAATATATATATATATATATATCATTTTTAAATAAAATTGAATGAAATTAATATAAAATTTTACTAAAATTATTATAAAAAATAATTAATATATATAAGTAATGTAAAAATTTTTATTAAGAAAAAAGAAAAGCCAACCAAGTACACTAGTAGTGTACTATAGCGGCACAAATCAAGATCCCAAATTAAAACGATCAAAAAGATCGAGGAGAGATAAACAAGAACAAGATGGCACAACTAAACTCCAATGAAGGAGAGTAAGGAAAAAGAAAGACTTAGGCTGTGTTTGTTTTGGCTTCAAACTGATTCCGGAAATGATTTTCCGGAAAAGTGGGTGTTTGGTTGTTACTTCAAATTGGGTCAAACTGAAAAGCATTTCTGGGTTGACCGTAAAATATAGCCAAAACGGTGGAAAATGATTTCCGTTTTCATTTTCACTTCAAATGATTTATGGCCTTGGAAAATAGAAGAGAGAGAGAGAGAAAGAGCAAGAAGATCGCCTTGTCGGAGCAAGAATACAACCAGATCGCATCGGAGCAAGACGATCGCACCGCTCCGATCGTTCAAACCCACCCTCGTCGAACCCAGTCACCGATCATCGAGATCGTCTCGCCATTTCCGGACTCAGATTCGCAAAGAGAGAGAGAGAGAGAGAGAGAAAGAAGAGAAATTGCGAACCCAGAAACCGACTTCGACGAACCCAGAAAATCCAAGACCGAGCTCGTTCGTCGAGCAATGCCCAAACCCATTCGTCAAACCTAGAAAACCCATTCGATCGCACCATCTCAGACCCTTATCGCGCCGATTGCACCACCGGCGAGATCGTCGCACCCCAGCACCGATCCACCCAAAACCAATCGTTCTCGTCGCACCCCAAAACCAATCGTTCTCATGCTATTTTTGTTGGGTATTGAGAATTTGGGTTTTGTCCTCGACCTAGCTTCGACGTCCTCGACCCAGATTCGTCATCCCCATTCATCAAACCCAGTCGCCTCTCTCTCTCTCTCTCTCTCTCTCTCTCTCTTTCTCTCTCAATTTGACCGGATTTGATGAATTTTTTTTGTTGGGATTTGTTTCTTTTGTGTTTATTTACTGAGAAATGATATTAATATTTGTTTGGAAGCTAAGAAAATGTGAGAAACATGATAAAAATGGGTTTTCTAAAGCATTTTCAAGAATACAACCAAACACCAGAAAATATTTTCCAAAATATTTTTTGGAATGCAACCAAACACTTGAAAATATTTTCCTTTCCCGAAAATAACATTTCCGAAAAATATTTATTTTTCGGAAAATATTTTACGGGAACCAAACACAGCCTTAATGTCAAGAGTAAACCTTTCATAATCCTCAAAGCATTTAGCATTTCGCTCTCACAATAAACACCAGAACAAACAATGCGACACAAACCTCCATAAATCAATATTTCGATGTCTACCGAACTTGCTTTGCCAAGAAGCTAACAGCTCACTAACTTTATACAGCATAGCCCAATGGATACCAAACAAACAAAAAACCATAGACCACAACTCATATGCTATAGAACAATGAAAATAATTAATAAAAACAAAGACAAAAACTCTCTTTTTCTCTTTGTCTCCCTCTCTTACACTTTCTCTCTTTGCCACAACTCGGACCTCCATGGCCTAGTTCCAGGCTTCGTCTTCTCCGTCAATTGCCACTGCTTACCACCATCTCCGTTGATTTTATTTTCCTCAATTTTCCCAACAGCCAAATAGAGTCTAACAA
The DNA here is from genome assembly GCF_932294415.1 of Quercus robur. Classification (NCBI taxonomy): domain Eukaryota; kingdom Viridiplantae; phylum Streptophyta; class Magnoliopsida; order Fagales; family Fagaceae; genus Quercus; species Quercus robur. The sequence continues at coordinate 40,880,921 of NC_065542.1, forward strand.
TTTCCCCTGGCATAATCAGCAAAAGCTACAATTCACTAACAGATACAATCCATTCCCTCAGTTTCAACTTGCGCAAGCCCTAAAATTCCACAAAAAATGACTTCAAATCCAAAACTCCGACGGGTTTTGGGTCTTCAGTTCCAAAGCTTAGAAAGCTCAGCAGAGCTTATACTGCTCTTTAGCATGGTAATCTGCAATCACAGATGACCCATCGAAGATTTTAAAAAACGTGTGTTCTTACAAAGGAGTCTTTTGTTCGGATTCGCAAGAGATGGTTGCATCACCTGTTACAGTGGTTGCAGGGAAAGACGTCAATCATGCAAATCTTCGTTCAAGGCACTCTTGTCAAGGAACTATCTTTACTCACTGATATGTCACTACTCCATCTCAACAGCAACAGGTTTTCAGGCACAGTTCTTGACACTTTCAAAGATCTCTCATCACCCAATTGACGGAGATGGTGGTGAGCAGCGGCAATCAAACAATTGATGAGCATGAGACTCAGCCAGGAAGGTCCAAGTTGTAAGGGAGAGAGAGAGAGAGAGAGAGAGAGAGAGAAAGATTTCATATCTGTTTTTATTAATTTTTATTTTTAAAATTATTTAATTGTTTTTAAAAATAGTTTAATTGGATTTTATATTATTTTCATTAAATTTTAGTTAAAATGATTTTTTTGGTAATACATAGGGATCACTTTCACAGATTTATAATCCTCAGAGAGTTATAAGGAGGAATTGAAACCCTAGGGGTCAGTTGACCCAAATCCCAAGAGGTGTTTTTGCATTTTGGCCTTTTATTGTCAATATACCCATTACTATTGATTGGATAGTGAAATTGTTTCCTGTTTCATTATTAGTTATTATTTACACAATATGAAGAATAGATAACCTTAGAATTGTAGCTGATCAATTTGATTGTTTATGTCAATTTACCACATGCTGCCAATATATAAATGTTATAAGCAAGAATAATTGAAAACAACGAAGATATGTTTAGAAAATATGGATTTTCAAAGGATTTGAATTATTTCTCCAAAATCTAGGTGATGAATTGAATTATAGAATCCTAATAACTTACCAAAATGCTCAACTACTATTAAAGGCTGTTAAAGACACAAATGGGAAGGCTGGGAGTATAAAAAATAAAAACATTATGCAAATAGTATGGATGGTTCTCAGATTGCATAGGGTTCTGCAAGTATTGTTGTAAGATTAGATTGCATAGGGTTTTGCAAGTATTGTTGCAAGCAAGAATCTTAAAAGTCTAGGGAACTATTTGCTTCTACTATTATTTAACTATATAGCGATGGCTAATGTTGCCCAATTGACCAATCAATATATGTGTTGACACCAATAGGATTCATATTAGAGAAAAGAAATCCATTGAACTTTGTTATTAAGGCTGTGTTTGGTTCGATTTAAATTGAATTCCGATTGTAAAATGAATGCAAGAGAAAATGAATTCCCGTAAGGAAATTAAAATCCGGGCGTTTGGGCGTGCAATGGAAAATGTTTTGGAAAACGATTTCCAATGTTTGGTAACATTTTGAAAATGCTATTTTCCTACAAATTTTTCACATTTTCTCAGCTTCCAAACAAATTTTATATTAGAAAATCCACCACCACCCACAAAAAATCCACCACTATCCACACAAAACCCATCACCACACAACACAAAAACCACCAAAACACCACCACCCACACCACCACAACAACCAAAAAAAAAAAAATCAGAGATCAAAGAAAGAAAGATTGAGAGGTTGAGGGAAAGAGAGATAGATCGGGAAAGAGAGATCGGTCTTCAGTGGTGGCGACGATCTTTAGTGGTGGCGATGAGATCAGTCTTGGGTGGTGACGACGGTGCATGGCCTACGGTCGGTTGTCAAGATCAGAGCTCAACCTATCTCGTCAGTGCATGGCTGGCGATTGGAGAGGTGGGTCTTGGGTGTTTGTGGATCGATGATAGCTGGCGATCGGTGATGAGGGAGAGGCACGGCCCAGACGGCGGTGCCGTCGATCTCAAGTTCAGGAGACCGGCCTCTCTCTCTTTGACGGTGGGCAGCTTTGTCTCACTCTCTCTCTCTGTGTGACAGTGACCGGCCTCTCTCTCTCTCTCTCTCTCTCTTGGTTTGATGCTTTTTTTGTTTTCCTGGAAATGGTTTGACGGTAAAATAGATCTATAATCTATTTTACACTTCAGCCAGCCACATTTTACCGTCAACGGAAATGATTTTCCGTTTGACCAAATTTTTCATGTGCAACCAAACACACGGCAGGGTGTAAAATGATTTCTTGAAATGCTTTTCAGGCGAAACAAACGCACTCTAAGCATTTAAAAAAATAAAATTTAATACACACACATACATGTGTGTGTATATATATATATAAGTTTATTTACAATAAATGTTTATTGGTATATACATTTTTTACTTTTGTTTTGAGTTAAATAAATTTTCAGGATTTTTGGAGAGATCTAAAAAATATAATGCCACTACAGATTCATCGAAAAGTGCAACAATAACATAAATTGGTGATGACGGTAGAAAATGAGTGATCTTTCAAACTGTTAGGAAAACAATTAGGGTTAGTGTTCCTTGAAGATTCAAGTGAGTTCTTGGTCTAGAAATGTTTGGATTTAGGGTTTTGGGAACCAAAGGGGTTTGAATATCACCTAAGAATGGGTTTGTTTTGGGAGTTCGATGTAAATTCTAGATGGTTTTGAAGCTTAGAGGTTTGATGTTGAAGACATTCAGGTTTCAGGTACGGCCCTTGGTTAAGGTGATTTCAATGATTGATGAGAGTTCTTGAAGTGAAATGAGATAGGGCTTAAGGGAAATGAGACTAGGGTTCAAATTGTGACTAGGGATTTGGTTGGTGATGGATCCAATTGATGGGTTGCATACAAATGGAGATTAATTGAATGACTTGTGACTACTTCAAAAGAAACACCACCTAAAAATGATGAGACTTCTTCAAGGGAGTCTCTACCTCCAAAAAAAGATTAGAGAGAAACAAAACTTATAAAACAAAATGGTTATTCTTAAAAAAAAAATGGTTATTCTTTATTGATTTCCCAATTGATGGTTTCATGAATCTATTTACATCTCATGCCCTATTCTAATTTCTAATTGGCCACACATGGTTCACTTCTACTGGCTCCTAGTTAAGCATGTGCTCCAAAAAATTTACAAGTGATTAATGTGTTACATGTGCATGAGCCCTGTTTGACCCTATCTACTTGTAACTAACTAACCCTACAAGTGCCAAGGTTGTAATCTGCTCCAACCAAGCTCAAGACTGACCAACCAAGGTTGTTCCATGCGCATGACAATGAGGAGGAGCTGCCACAGAAGTTTAGAAGCCATTGGACCAAGGAGGACCGATTGGCACTCTAATGTGGGATGGGACTGCTGATTGGACCATTTTGAGTGTCGGCAATCCCCTAAAACTAGGGTTTTTGTTTTTTTTTTCAGCTTCTAATGTGTTCCTAATAAAAACTAGTGATACAACATCAACAACTGCTACATACAATTCAAAATTGAATTATGATCAGTTGATGTTTATGCAATTTGATTATTCAACAAACTTCAAATATATGATCAAACTTGAAGTTACGGAACATTAATGCAAAATGCATGATCCTCAGATCATTACAAGAGTCAATTCAATTTGATGAAAGTCGATAAGGCAATAGACAAGGGACAACTCATTCAAGAATAAATTTTTTTTTAAAAAAATGACCTGAAAATCTAGGGTTTGTCAAAGGGTAAACTATGAAATAAAGTTTTAGGCCAATTTAAGCCCCTTTAAGAAAAAATTGATAAAGTTGCCTTCATGGTAACAGATGACACAGAAACTGCAAGATAGGCATGGCCAAAATGGGTTTCATTCCATTTAAAAGAAAGAAGTTCTATTATGTGATAATTTTGTTCCAGATTTCCAACAAGCATCAATCTGAAAATGCAAGTTCAAAAACCTGAATAATTGATATTGTGAAAGTTTGTAATTCCTTAAGGCTTGAGAGAAAAATACTTGTGCATTGAATGAACTAGCAAGCATGAAATAATTCCTTGATATCAATGGCTGAATTTGATTTATAATTCCTTTTGGCATCTAGAATGCCCTTATCCTTAAAAACACTTCCTTAACTCATGTGTGTATTTGAACTTAGCATACCATAAAAGAACAGTAGTATTAGCTTTGAATAGGTTAGGTTTTGATTACCAATCAGTTTGAAGGATTTCGTTCCTCAGCCTTGTTAGAGAAGCTGCACTTAACCTAGGTACAATATCATCCTGAATAGAAGGAAAAATGAGAAGCAATAAGAGGACATAAGCATGATCATTTAAACGATGGAAACAACAAACACATAACTGAGAGACCATCAATTACATCCACCTACCTGCATGACAACAGTTGTAACAAAATCAGAACAGTTTTCTGCAAGTTCTCTGGAAACACAAGGTGGAGTTGCATATCCAACAGCAGAAACAATATCAGGGCTAAATCCGAGTTCCATGTATGACTTTCTGCGAAGCATTATTGCTAATAAAGAAGCTGTGGCACCTCCGAGAGAATGACCCACAAGCCTTAACCTATATCCCTGTTAATGAGTTAGGCTCACTACGATGGTACCCAAAAAAATAAGAAGGAAAGAGGGTTTGGGGGGGGGGGGGGGGGGGGTGTGGGTGGGGAATGTGGGGAGGATTGAAAGAAAACAACATCTGTAAACAGATCAAAGTTAAATTTTCAACACCTCATATTTCTCCAAGCAGTTCCTAATGGTTCCCATCTCATGAAAGAGAAACCAACGAGCAGCTTCAGCAGTGCCAAAGTGAGTGGAATAACCTTCAAATGTCATTTCTCCATCACTTGAAGAAACAATATCAGTGATAAGGTCATAGACAGTCTGAGTTCCACGAATTCCAAGAATCACTAGTTTCCTACGATTATCAATCCCAATATAATATCCAGGCCTCATCACACTGGAACTTTTTACAAACTTCAAAACATTGCTTTCTCGAAGCATGCTGTTCCTTGCAAGCATAGCAGGACTATCCTTATAAGAACCTTTCGCTAACTCTAGGTGGTAGATGAGATCATGCACCTAAATTATGAAATCACTACCTAATAAGAACTTTGGATTACTGAAACAAAATACATAAACAGAAGGTAAGAAAAATAATATTTGTTGAGTGTGCATATCATATATTTCATCAATAACAAGGACATTGAATTACTATTGAATCTGATGATATCTGAACACCCTTAACATCTTCAAATGGTTTTGTAGCTACTTGACGGAGATAAATAAGATACAAGCCAATGGTAAGGTCACTCAAGCTCCAATCCTCAATCCCAATCTTACTCCGTTGAATGCTTGCAATGATTTCTGAAACAGATCGACTACTGGGTAAGGATTTGTTTCCGATTCCATCTCCTGCAAATTTTGAATTTTATATCAGCCAACATGATGACATGGATATTGAAAGGTTACCACTCAACCTCTGTTTCTTTGGAAGACCAAAAACAAAAATTAAAGATAATGTGGTTCAGTTTTAAGAATGTTTTAAGTCAATTGAGTCATCTGTTCTTAGATGCTTGTTCCAAAGTTCCAATGTCAGACAAATTGACACAAACAAAAAGACTCTATCATAGTGCCATGATTGATTCATACAGTAAGCCAAGTGTAGCACCTTCCCTACAAGTTATCCCATTAGATGACCATGAACTAGAATAAACAGACCTGTTGGCAGAGCCCACCTACACAATTGCAGGGCTGGTTCAAGGGCTTTTGTGAGCCAAGCAAGTTCTAACTTCCACTTTCCATCAGTGAAATCTTCCTCATCAGAACTGTATTTGCTGAGCCTAGAATCATCTTCCATCTTCTCAACTTTAGACCTCAAAGAAACTTGAGATGCATCCGTAGCTTCTTTTAGTAAATCTGCTTCTGCTTTATCTGCTTTTGACCGTTGCCACTGAAACCGATTAAGAATACCATACACATAACTCTGACAAGTTCCCTGTCCCTTCAGCAATTTTTTGGTATAATCTGTCAAAAGAACCAACCACGCAATATTGATAAACAAAAATTTCTCATTCAGACAAACAAGAAAAAATCTAAAATTCAAGAAAATGTTTTCCCAATTTAGAATTACACCTTAAAACATGACTATTGAGTAGAAAACAAAATGACTTTGCATTTCGGGTAACATTTTATGTTTTCCCAAATTTACAGTTCCACTTTAAAACATGACTAATGAGCGGGGAATAAAATTACTTTGCGTTTCTGTTAGCATTATCACCCCGTATTGTTTTCCAATACCTCACTTGTTACAAAGTAGCCTTGGTTGCCTACAACTAACATTCTAATAGGAAGCACAGACACTTTATTTGGAGTGTCATACCGGTGTCATATTCATGTTGCAACGGTATCCTATCTGCCGTGTCATGTTATGAATTTTCAAAAATTTTTCATGTCACAATATCGCACCCATACCCGTGCATTCTAAATTCTATCTGATAGGAAAAAGCATCTCCAAGTGCACCCTTTACATTGTAAGAGTGTTCTAGAGTGAGTAACAGAGCTATTAGTTAAGCCTTCAACCTTCTTAAATCCTCGACTCTCCCTCGGCTCAAAAAGTTATCCCATTGACTATTATATCTTCTTCTTTTTTTTTTTTTTTTTTCTCATTATCTAAACACATTTCCAAGGATCCTCCAGAGATCAAACTGGACCCAATTCGCACAAAAAAATCATGTACTCCTTATTTTCTTAACAATCAATGGTAAAAAAAAAAAAAAAGTTAACCAGTTCATAACATATACAGCATAGCTAGCACCGACTATACCATGAACCATTGTTTATATACTACTAGTTCTCAATCACCACATTGAACATGATTAATTATACATACAACAAAAAAAATATATATATATCGAACCAGTCCAGTAAAAATTATTAATAACCTATGACTGAATTCAGCTATAGTATAGTTTTTTTTGTGAGATAAAATTATTCTTAATTAGCTGCTATTACGTTGACAATGATGCAGAACAAAAAATAAAATCAAAATCAAAAGCAGAACAAACAACCACAACGAGAAATCATGAAACATCATATAGAAACTTGGAAATTTAGTTATCACAAATAAATATATAGTTAATTGAAAGTTGAAACACAAAGAAATTGAAGAGTGGGATTTTGAATTTATAAACTATAGGATATTAGGACTTACGATTGTTATGGAAGATACGCTTCAGGTATTGGTTTGCCATTTTTAGAGAGAGAGAGAGAGTGTGTGTGTGTGGGGTTATGTGTATAGAATGGGGCTGGGATATATGGCAGTGGTTGTTGTTAATGTTGTGAGAGAGAGAATCGATGACGTGGAGTGAAGGGTGGCACGTGGTGTTTGGCGAGTCATCCGTACAGAGTAGAGGACCGCAGACCGCCTTCGCTTGGCGGCTGAATGAAGAAAGGTGTCGTAGTCGTAGAGTCTACACTAGAGAAGAGAGTGACACCACAAACAATTGGGAATTCGTTGATAGATTGATTGGATTCAACTTTCTTTTTTATGAGGGTTATTCATGTCATTTTACATAGAGGGTCTTTATTTTTTTTTTTCTTTGGGAGAAGAAGCCATAGAAAGTGGGAGATTCTGGCATTTTACCCTTAATTATAAAAAAAATTTGGCAATATGCTCTTGTTTGCAAACTATATAGGAGCGTGCCCCTGTTTCGATACTCGATTATCCTAAAATCGAGTTCAATTAAATACTCGATTTGTAGAAAATCGAGTTATACCCTATGAAACTTAAAAAAATATTTAAAAAAAAAAAATTTCCATGGGACTTGAGTTTCAGGAAATCGAGTTCCATGCAAAAAAAAAATTATAAGTGTAATTGCCCCATATTCAAGGAGTTCTATAGTGGCGTTTTTAAGCTCTATAGTGACGTTTTAAAGCCTTATAGCGGCATTTTCTTGCAAATTTTTTTATAAGTGTAATTGCTCATATTCAGGGTGCCCTATAGTGGCGTTTTTAAGCCCTATAGTGGCGTTTTTAAGCCCTATAGTGACGTTTTAAGGCCTTATAGCGGCGTTTTCCTGCAAAAATTTTTATGAGTGTAATCTTCCTATTCTGGGTGCCTATGTGGCATTTTTAGGCCCTATAGTGACGTTTTAGTGCCTTATAGCGGCGTTTTCCTGCAATTTTTTTTTAAAAGTACCCATACCAGGTTCAAGGGGCTCTATAGTGGCGTTTTTAAACCCTATAATGACGTTTTAAAGCACTATAGCGGCGTTTTTGAACTCGACTTCCCTAAAATCGAGTTCCTTGCTTTTTTTTCTTTTTTTTTTTAGTTTTATTTGACATAACTCGATTTTCTACGAATCGAGTATTTCATGAAATTTGATTTTAAGGTAATCGAGTATCGAAACAGGGGCATATCCCTATATAGTTTCGAAATAGGGACATATTGCTAAATTTTTTAAAAATTAAGGGCAAAAGGCTAGAATCTCCCTAGAAAGTGGTAGTATTATTCATTAATCAAACATAAATCATAGTTGTATACATCAAAAATATCCCGAGGAACATCATCTTCCATCTAGACAAGAAAATGGCTACATATAGCCCATCTAACTAACCTTCAAGCTACACAATTCCCTTGTCCTTCTAACATGGTAAAAAGAAACATCTCTGGAAGAACAGCTAAGAAGCTTAGATGGCGTTTGGTACGGGGGAATCAACATTATCCCTAACATCTAGATTATTTGGAATGTGATATCTTGCAATTTGAATGTTTTGGAATATAATTATTTCAATGTTTGGTTTATTCATAGCAATTTTAAAGGAATTATTTATTTTTCTCGTACTATCCTTAGATTTATAAACCTAATATCAATTTTTTTAATCTTCCTCTAAATAAATAATAATAAACAAAATATAAACTATAAATTAGGACAAATTTATTAAAATAATAGTCTAACATTTCAAAATGACATGTATAATACAAAAAATAACTATTTAAATTCTTCTTCTTTATGGAAATCACAACATCATGTTTTGTTAATAAAAATAAATATTTTATTTTATTTTAGCAAATAACCAATCCCAAATAGGAGATATAAATATTTTATTTTATCATTTATATTGTTGTGGTGGGAAGAGATAAAAATAAAGGAATAGATATTGATAATTTGTTTTATGTTTTATTTCCAATTTTTTTTTTTTATATGTATGTTTTATCTCCATCGGTTAAATGATAAGTGAAAAATGGTAAAATTGTCAATTTATAACAAATGTAATTTTTTAAGTTTAGGAATCTAGATACCCACTTGTTTCAAAGGGAATCCACATTTCTAAAAGAAGGGGGTTATGTGGGAATCCAGATACCCCTGACATTTGATTCCCTTGTGTAATTTGCAACCAAACATATGAATCTTTCAATATTCCTAAGAATCTTAAAACATTACTTCGTACCAAATGCCACCTTAATGTCCTGTAGCAAATGAACATAGTCAGACAAGTTCATATTGTCGCCTTTGATAGCATTAATAATGATTTCAGAATCACCTTCCATCACCAAATTCTCAAAGCGCAACTCTTGAGCAAAAAGGAGAGCTCGACATGCCGCTAACACTTCTACTATCTCTATTGAAGCTGGTAATGGAATTTGTTCTGATAAAGCAAGCATAACTATCCTTGATTATTTTGAATTATTATGCCGAGACCAATAATGTTTTCTCTAGAGAAAAAGGCACCATCAAAATTTACCTTGACTAACCTAGGTGGAGGAGGGCACCAATGTACAGACCAAGCTATTCGAGGAATCCTGCTGTGAGTGGGGGTGGAGTTGCTGAAATTCCTGAAGTGAATCATAGGCCATGAAGCTAACTTGAGTCAACGGGTAGGAATCTTCATCAACTCTCATTTTATTCCTTCACAACCATATCATCTAAACTGTCATAGCAAATAAATCAAAACATGATAGATCATGTTGGGCACAGTGGATAACGTCCAGGAAGGCAGTGCAGCCTGAAGTAGCCTATAAGTTTGCGAAATTAGCTTGCCACGCAACTAATAACTCAAGGTGGGACCATAGGGCATGAAGGCCATCCTCGGGGCTGAGTTTGTAGTGGGGACAGAGAGCATCATCCAGAAGTTTCCTCTTTAACGGATTTGTTTTAGTTGGTAGAGAATCATTCTCTACATGCCAGAGAAGATTTCTAACACGGTTTGGCACCTTAAGCTTCTAAATTCTACTCCAAACACCCTTCATCACTTCTGCAGTAGCCACACCAGCTACGTCTTTGTCGTCCTCCTCCAAAAGAAGTTTGTATCCAGATTTAACTGAATAAATTCCATCCATTGTCTTCGGCCAAAAAATAGAATTTGCATTCACAAAAAAACTCAATGGTATAGCTTTGATGATGGCCGCTTCAAAAGGCAAAAAATTTCTATCAATTTCTTTGGCTCTCTAACCACGCAGGTTGTGGTCAATGAAGGTAGAAACCGTAGCAGAATGAGGAATATCCCCAACAGGGGAGAGTACTCTTCCTGACTAAGATTCTGGTAGCCAGTTGTGCTGGAAAATTCGAACACATGATCCATCCCCAATCCTCTATCTCAAACCTTTCCTAATGATGTCTCTTCCTTTGAGCATATTCTTCCACGCAAAGGACCCTCTATTCTCTTTAGCATCAAAATTTTTCTTTGAAGAATCTATAAAAAAGAGAGTCTTGATTACTCAATAACTGCCAAAATTGTTTCCCCAACATTGCATCATTAAATTTCTGTAAGTCCCTGAAACCCATCCCCCCTTCATTCTTAGGCCAACACAATTTACTCCATTTAATCTAGTGAATTTTCCTCTCACCTCTTTGGCTCTACCAAAATTTACGTATCATAGTCTCTAGTTCATGGCAAAGTGTTTGGGTTAACTTGAAATAGCTCATCGAATAAGTCGGAATAGCTTGCACTGCCGCTTTTAGAAGCACCTCCCTACCTGCTTGAGAAAGAAGCTTCTCTCTCCATCCCCGAAGTTTTGACAAAACTCTTTCCTTTATGTACATAAAGCTAGCCTTTTTCCTGCGACCTACAAAAGAAGGAAGGTCCAAATAATTTTCATATTGTTTGATCTCCGGCACTCCCAATATTTGAATAATATCCTCTTGAACCTCCATCGGAGTAGCTTTGCTGGAAAAAAAATTGTTGTTTTGTCTCTATTTAGTTGTTGCCCCGAAGCTTCCTTATAGGTTTTAAGTAAACCTTGAATAATGTAATGACACTCTTGGACAAATGCTTTGCAAAACAATAGGCTATCATCTACAAAAAAAATAAATGGGTTAGTCTAGGACCACTGTTGCAAATGGAGATGCCTCTAATATGGCCCGAAGTAGAAGCTTGGTTGATCAAATCATGAAGTCCCTCGGTACAAATGAGGAAAAGATAGGGGGAAAGAGGGTCGCCTTGTTTAATACCTCAGCTGGGATGAATAATATCAGAAGGTTCACCATTTATAAGAACAGAGTAAGAGACAGTAGTCATACACTCCATCATCAATGCAAACCATTTGTCATGAAACCCCATTTTTTTCAACAAAATCTCCATAAAAGACCATTTCACTCTATCATATACCTTACTCATATCAAGTTTAAGGGCCATAAAACCTGATTTCCCAAACTGTTGGTGTTTCATATAACGTAGAGTTTTGAAGGCCATCAAAATATTATCTATGATAACCCTCCCTTCTTTTAGATAATTACAACTCAAGAACAAACTTTAATTGAAAAAGGTTTTGAAAAAAATTTGGAGAATAAACTTTCTGCCTTAGAACTAACTAAAGAGAGGTTTTTAATTTGTAAAAAACATGCAAAGGTGTTGTGTCGGTGTTTTAGAAAAGCGAATTAGGGTTTTAGAGAAAATGGAGGCAAAAAAATAACTTTCTCTAGCTAGGGTTTTGATTGGAGATATAAGATGAGTATTTATAAGTTAAAATTAGAGTTTTTAGGGCTTTTTAATGGTCTTTGGACATCCCTAAGGGTCTAGGGGCTGGCCCACATCAAAGAGTGATGTTTTAAGCCCTTAAAAATGAAGTTCAAGAACCTAGAAAATCGACATGTGTACGCAGGTCTTGACCCTGCATACACATGCTCCTAAAAACCCTAATCTGCCAACTCTGATGGCCCAAATTCTAATGACCATAACTCACTCAATATAGATCCAAATTATGCAAAAATGATGTTCAAATTAAAGCCAAAGATGCCTGCTTTCCAATGAAATAAACTTCACTCAAAATTTTTATGGTCAAAATAGTAAGTAAAGGTTATTTTTCAATATCAATTTCAAAGCAATTTAAGTACTTTTGAGTTGTGATTACTTCCAAACTATTGTGAACTCTTTAATTACTCTTGGTTGACACATGTAAAACTCATCATTGGAGCCAAGGACCAAAATTTATTAACGGGTACAAAATGTGGTATCTACATTAATTGACTCCACTTAGACAATTTTTCTCCACATTGCCTAATTTTTTTTTTAGAAACTATAGGCATAGAAATATCCCGCAAAGAACTTCCCCATGCTGCCATTACAGTTTCTCTACGACCTTGGTCTTTCATCCACATTTGTTTGAACTGGAAAGGCTTATTTCTACAAGCTATAATACTTTCGGGCTTAATGATGATTGGATTGTGATTCAAGGAGTTCACGCGAAGGTTCTGCACTTGAGTTGCTAGATTGAGAGAAATCCAAGAATTGGTTGCCAAGGCTCGGTCCAGCCTTTCCAATACCATTCCCCCACCTTGCTTTCCTCTTCAAGTAAATTTATGGTCTGCGTATCCCAAATCGACAAATCCACACTCATCCACAATGTCTTTAAAAGCTTTCATCTCCAGTTCACCCCTAGGCACACCCCCAAGCTTCTCATGGTCCTGTAAGATTTCATTAAAATCCCCAGCACAAACCCACAAGATGTCAAACTTGCCATTTAGTTGCCTTATCAATTCCCATGTCTCATGCTTCCTACTTGCCTCTGAGATACCATAAATACTTGTAAACCACCATGAATCCTCCTTGCCCGTATTTATAATTGCATCAATATAAATTAGGAGAAGAGGAGTCCATATCTATCTCCACATAATTTTTCCAAAGTAGAGCTAAACCCCTTACTCTAGTAATTCTATTAACTGCCCATTTCTCATCAAAATGTAAATCATCACACAATTGCTTTAGCCTAACTTCATCTACCCATGTTTCGACTAAGAACACAACAGAGATATCTTGTGCTCGCACCAACTTTGCATGCTCTTGAACTGTACTTTGGTTCCCAAGCCCACGCACATTCCAAAATAACCAACTCATGATGACACCAACCAACATTGTTGGGTCATAATTCTCAGAGTTAGTCTGAGTCTTTGTATAACATCGTTTAAAAAGAGGAGTCTCATTAATAGGGGGAGAGTTGTTATGTTTACCTAGTGTAGCACCAATTGGGTCTTCGCTCCTAAGGCCAATAGGCGATCTATCCTGAGCCATTTAGCGGGCATCTCCCTTTGTTGGCCCGGCCTTACATTGTAACATCCTGAAGTGGGCCTGTTTTTAAGGGCCTAGGATTGCCAGCAGTTGATTTACTAGGATTTACGTCACCTATAGCAGTAGATGTAGTAGAATCCTAAGTAACGCTGACAGTTTTTGATGATATATCAAACTTCTTGATTTCTTGATCAATCTCATTAATTCTCTCCTCAAAATCCTCTAGATTGATATATATATATATATATATTTTTTTTTTTTTTTACCCCAAGAAATAGTGTCAATATTAGCTGGCAACACAGATTCAGTGGGATTTGGAGATAAATTAGCATTAATTGTTATCGGGATATACTCACCTTCCTTACCTTCAGGAAAACGTCTCGTCGGATGTCGTGCTAGGGTATGGTCCACCATGACCAGCTTAACCACCATTGAGCTAGTCATATCTGTAGCTTTCTTCCTAAAATCTTAGTAGAAACCCGAAACATGGATTGCATTCTTACTAGAGGGATAAACTGCTTGAGCTCGAATACTCGAATCATATTTTTTTCTTCTTTAAATGTAAAGTGCCATCACTATCAATCCAAACCTCATAATCTTTATCATCATGATCCAAGCAACCACACCAATAGCAAAGATTGGGTAGTTGCTTGTATTTAAAAGAAACCCAGGTTTTGGCTCCGCTTTCCAAGGTGACAACTCTAACCCGACAAAGAGGACATGCCACAATTTTTCCGGTCAGCTTTGGCTAACAACATGAGGTCATCGACAAAAAATACGTGCGAGAAAGTTGGACCCCCTTGTGAAGCGTTAATTTGATTCCAAAGATTCTCCCGACATTTACCCTCAATCAAATCCCTGAGGACTTCCATACATAAGATGAATAGGTAAGGCGATAGAGGGTCACCTTGACGTAGCCCTCTTGAAGGTTGAAAAGCATCCAGTGCCCCCCCCCCCCCCAATTAAAAAGAATAGAGATAGAGATGGTGGTGACGTAGCTTGTGATTAGAGAACTCAATTAATCAAGGAAGTTTCAAAGTTTCAAAGTATCTCTAATGAAACTCCACTCAAGGTGATCATAAGCCTTCTCCAATTCGAGTTTTATTGCCATAACACCTATTCTGCCCTTTTTCTTTGACATTGTGTGGATTAGCTCTTGGACTGTAATTGCATTATCCAAGCCCTTCCTTCTTGGGACAAACGCTACTTGGAGCGGAGAAATTAACTCAGACAAAAAGGGGTAGATCCGGTTAACAATAATCTTGGTCACTATCTTGTAGATCGTATTACAGAAGCTAATTGGTCGGTAGTTGGACAAAGACTCAGGGCTTCTGCAATTAGGAATGAGGGTAATGAGGGTTTGGTTCATATAATCTGAAATTATCCTTGAAGAGAAAACCCTTTTAACCTCTTATCTCACAAAGTCGCCAACAATCAGCCAAAATCGCTGGAAAAACCCTGCATGGAGACCATCCGAGCCTGGACCTTTAAATGGTTTTAGCACCCAAAGACCCTCAAAGATCTCCCTATTTGTGATCGGAGCGTTCAAAATGATATTAGCTTCTGTATTAAGGCGAGTATTCCGAATAGGGGGGTCCCATACAGCCCAGAAAAAAGCTGACCTGACCCGAGGTGAAAAGGTCCAACAAAACTTGCTTGATAAAATAATCTCTATTTCCCCATTCAGCCAATTGCCCATTCTATCCTTCATACAGATAATTCTATTCCGCTTTCGGTGCACAAGAGTTGAAGTATGATAGAAAGAAGTATTTCTATCTCCCTCCACCAACCAAAGAATCTGAGCCTTTATAGCCCAAAATTCCTCCTTGATTTTTGCAACCTTAGCATATTCAAATCTCAGCTTCCTTTCCAAATCAACCAGGAAAGCATTGGGTCTTAGAGACATACTTTCTTGAATCCCTTTAAGTCTGGCTAGGATCCTTTTCTTCCTATAAAATAAGTTGCCAAAATGATTTTTGTTCCAGCTTTGTGCATTGGAAGAGAAAATTGACAAAGCCTAATGTAGAGAGGGAGTATTATTCCATGCTTCCCTTACCACCCTCGGAAAACTTGGATCCGAAAGCCACATAGGTTGGAAGCAAAAGGGCTTGGGGAATTGAAGACCCCTATCTTTCTCAAAACATAATTTAGTAGGGTAGTGATCCGAGTGAGTTTTTTCTAGTTAAAGAACGTTTGCTTCAGAAAATAGGGAATTCCATTCAGCGTTCACAAAGACTCTGTCTATTCTCTCTTGAACCAATTGCGAGAGCGAGTGATGGTTGGACCAGGTAAAGCGTGGCCTCGAATAGCCAATGTCGATCATTCTACAATTGTTCAAGCAATTCTGGAAGCAAAGAGCTCTACTTATGTTGATCAAACATCCACCAAACTTATCTTCCCCCATAAGCACTTCATTAAAATCTCCTACTATTACTCAGGGCATGGAATGAAGGTTAGCCATAGACTTAAGATTTTCCCAAAGCAGCTGTCTCTCAGCATACCTCGGGCTAGCATAAATGGCTGAGAGAAGCCAGGGAGGCTTTGTTGTGGATGTGATAATCACATGAACTTCTTGCTCAGTGGAAGCTAGCTCAGCAATTTCAACTTGGTTAGAGTCCCAAAGAACCCTTAATCCTCCAAACAGGCCAATAGAGTTTGTAAAAATTGCCCCATCAAGATTTATTCTATCCGAGATCCTCTTAGCTCTCTCACCACTAACTTTGGTCTCACCAATGACCATAATAGTAGGGGAGTGCATTTGAATCAAATTATTAACAACATCACAAAAAGTGGGGTTTAGGGCCTCTCGGCAATTCCAAATTAGCATATTCATAATTAAAATACAAAGGGAGGAACAATTAGAATAACTAACAAGGGGGTAAAGGGACATCACCTCCTTGGTCGACTTGCATACCTGCCTTCGCTAAATCCACTGCATCATTTAAGCTAGACCCATTACTCTCCATTAATTGTACTTGATCCTCCAGGGAACATTCCTCTCCTTCCTCAATTGGCTTTCCCATATTCTTATCTCGGAGGGAATGATCAATTCTCTTGAGTAACCCTTTGGGAATTTTAAGAGTTTCGATCTCCATACTACAGCTGGAATTGCCTTCATTGGAGGAGTGGCCATTGGAATTTTCTGACAGGGGCCGCTGCAGTTGTGTTTGACGGAATTGGGGTTGCTTCTCATAATTCTTGTCACCGTTCTTGTCCCTGGAGGAAACGCTTCTCATCTCTATCTCTCTCACGGAGTCCCTAACTTCTTGGTCACCATCAATGGGTTGCTAGACTCGTTAGCGAAGGTTTCTTCAAATAAGACCCTCCAGCTTTAAAACCTTTAAAGATCAACTTTGGGTTCGAATCATCCGAAGTTTTCATCGCAAAACTATGGATAGGTTTGACCTTAAACGGCTTAGAATTAGTTAATCTCCACTTAAAGGAAGGGTTTTGGTGTGTAATTATCTGTTCGGACTGACCTTTCTGAGTTGATAAGGTTTTTTGACTCTTTCTTGTGGTTTTACTCTTAGGGGCACAGCCACTTGTTTTGGCCTGATCAGTATTATGGCTTGAGATCTTCTACGAACGCGATACGTCATGCCCTTTGATAGCTATAGAAGATTCGAGATCTTTTACTGAATCTAGGCCTACTGTAGGGAATCCCATTGATGGGCTTAATACGCTGATGGGCCCAGCCGTGCTATGGTCAACATAACCAGATTGGGCTGGAGTTTCAAAGTCTTTTCCCCCCTTTTTCCAAATTTCCTTTTACGTGCAACAATAACCCAAGGTCCAAAAGGAGTTTCGTCAATTCCAACTTTCTCATTTGTCTTTTCCTGTGCCCTTTAATTCTCCGTTTTGGCATCTTTCTCATACTTGTCATCTTTTTGTGTTTGCACTGGTTGTTGTATTTTGTAAGGACAACCTTCAGCTTTATGCCCCACCCTTCCACAGGCAAATCAAAGAGATTGAATGCCTTCGTGTTGAACCATTTGCCTAATCCCACCAACTCTGATAGTCTTTACTATAGTTTCATCAAGATTTACTTGGATATAGAGTCGCGCAAACCGCCCCCTAGCCTCCATCACTGTATGAGTGTCCACTTTAAGGACTGGACCAATGGCTCTACCGATATCCCAGAGGATTGACTCTTCATAATATTCTATGGGTAGTTCCGGTAAGCGAATCCAAACGGCGACTGCGGATAGATTTGCCAACGACGGTATGAAGTTAGGTTCCCATTGTCTGATGGAAAGGTAATGTCCATTCATAAACTATGGGCCATTCTTCAAAACTCTCGAGTGATCCTCCATTTGTGAAAACTTGATGAGGAAAAAGTCATGGCCGAGTCCAACACAGTCCATCTTCCCCATAGGCTTCCAAAGGCTGGTTAGACGTGAGACCAGATAATGATAACCTATAGTTTATTCAAAAACCTTAACAATAAAGGCATTGTTCCAGGCAACTCGGATTCTTGTTTTCCTTGCACTAGATAATCTTACCACCACCTCCCCAGGAGGCAAGTCTTCTTCTTCATGGTCTAATTCCACTTCAAACTCCATGCTATTTTCAAAAGCAAAAGCTAGCTCATATGCACCAGGGATAAGCCCTAGAAGCTTTGTTTTATATGAACCTCCAACCCCCCTAGAGTCTAGAGAGAGTGGTTCAGATGAGCTTTTGTTTCGGATATTCTCCTTAACTTTCTTCGTACTCCTTTGCAATTCCTCGTCTTCTTCCCTAGACCTGACGGCAGACTCGCTTGTTATTCTCTCTTAGCTACACAACTCTCTATGACTGTGTCTATTTTTGTAAGTGGGGCAGGTTGAACACACACATAAATTACTCTACAGATTACATATTTCTAAAGAGTTTAAGCTAATTTAAGCATTGGAGGCTCCTTAGCAGGCCCCTAAACTCGTGTCATTATTTGTTTAGTGCTTACTTCGGTACAGGATCTCCAGGTCATCCATAGTACCGACGAGGAACATACTGTCGAACTCCAGGTCATCCATTATACTGAAGAGGTACATACTAACGAGCTCCAGGTCATCCATTGTACTGACAAGATGAAATTCTGCTTCATCACATACCATTATAGTTATGACAGACCAGCCAATCCGAAAAGCAATGAGCAAACTAGATGCTGCAGGTCGTATGGTCTAGTGGGCAGTTGAACTAAGCCAGTTTGATATTGAGTATAGGCTAAGAACAGCAATCAAAGTGCAAGCTTTAGCAAATTTCATAGCGAAATTCACTCTTCTAGACCCTGATCAAGAAGTAGATAGTTGGACAACTTGCTCAGATGGCTCATCAGTAACTTATAATGAGGTCCCTAGAGAATGACGTCCTTAAATACGGGGTTCAACTCCAATTTCCAGCAATGAACAATGAGGCGGAGTATGAAGCAGTACTTGCTAGCTTAAGGGTTGCCAGAGCCTTCTAAGCTGATTGTTGGGCAAATAACCAATGAAGATGAAGCCAAGGAGGAAAGGATGAAAAAATACCTACAGCTGACAAGCCATCTCATTGACGAGTTTGATAACGTTAAACTCGAGCTAATTCCAAGGGAAGAAAACTTAGTTGTTGACGAGGTAGCTAGACTTGCCTCAATCAAAGATGCTTAAGCAACAGTAGGTTTGTTCATGGAGGTTTAGACGACCCCCAGTATTGACGGACTGCAGATCCTTGCGATTCAGAAACCAAGCAACTGGACGGAACCAATCATATCCTACATCGGAAACAACCAACTCCCATCTGACTCGTCAGAGGAGAAAAAGATCAGAGTCTGAGCAGCAAGGTTCATTGTTTTGAATGGAGAACTCTACAAAAGAGGATTCTCAATGTCGTACCTAAAATGATTGACCCTTGACGAAGCAATGTATGTGCTACGAGAGATACACAAAGGTGTCTGTGGTAACCATTCCGAACCACGATCCCTGGTGGCAAAGATGATTAGGGCAGACTACTTTTGGCCAACTATGTAAAAGGATGCAGCTGAACTTGTGAAGAAGTGTGATAAATGTCAGCAGTTTGGCAATGTGCAGCATATACCTGGGGAGTTATTGACGAGCATCTCTTCACCCTGGCCATTTTCAACGTGGGAATAGACATCGTCGGCCCACTCCCTTTGGGAAAGAGGCAAGTGAAGTTCCTACTCATAGCCATCAACTACTTCACCAAATGGGTTGAAGTAGAACCATTAGCAGTAATCACCGAAGACAAAATACAGACCTTTGTTTGGAAGAACATCGTCTGTAGGTTTGGGATCCTTAGGACGATCATATCTAATAATGGTTGTCAGTTTGATAGTCGAAAATTCAAGGAGTTTTGCATAGAACTAGGGATACAAAATTACTACTCGTCACTTGGGCTTCCACAAGCTAATAGGTAGACATAAGTAACAAATTGTACTTTGCTTAAACTCATCAAAGCATGACTTTAGGGGGCAAAGGGTGCATGGCCTGAAGAGTTACTTGGGGTATTATGGGCTTGCAAAACAACAATGAGAACACCAATAGGAGAAACTCCATTCAAGTTGGCTTTCAGCATTGAAGTAGTTATTCTAGTCGAGATAGGAGTCTCTAGCCTTAGGCAAGCTCATTACGACGAAGGTACAAACAATGAAGAACTGAGACTCAGCTTAGATTGTTTGGCTAAAGTTAGAGATGAGGCAGCCTTAAGAATGGCTGGATACCAACAAAAAATGTAGAAGTACTACAATCAGAGGGTGAAACTCAGAAGGTTCAACCCTGATGACATGGTGCTGTGGAAAGTCTCCCAAGCTACTAGGGATCCAGTGTAAGGGAAGTTAGGGCCTACTTATGAAGGTCCATACAAGGTCGTCCGTTACTCCAGAGGAGGAAGTTATTATTTGAAGGATTTGGAAGGCAATCCAATTCCTCGTCCTTGGAACATGAAACATCTCAAGAAGTACTATCAGTGAAAACTATTGCTTGGCCTAATAAGCTTTGCTTGAGCACCTTGCTTGACTCAGATAAACGACATCTAATTATTTTTTCTTTCAATTTGTTTTGTTAAAGCTATTTTTAGTTTGTTGTTTTCCTTGTAATTCCTTCATATATAAGGAATGCATGAAATAATAAGGCTTGTTTAGCCATCCTTTTTTTTAAAATAAAGTTTGACAAAATGTCAAAACTAAAGTTCAATGGCGAAAGGAAAGTTACTAAAATCTAGCAACAAATCACAAACGAGAATGACAAAAGCTCGAATGATGAGTGAAACTCGTAAAGTGTGGTAAAATCTCGAAGGGGTTAAAATCACAAAATATGGTAAAGGCTCTAATGATGAGTTAAAATCATAAATGTGGTAAAAACTTACAACATTAGTTAAAATCACAAACGTGGTAAAAAACTCACAAGATGAGTTAAAATCACAGCAAATGGTAAAAACTCCAAATGATGAGTTGAAAATCATAGATGTGGTAATGACTCTAACAATGAGCTGAAATCACATGGTAAAATCTCAAATGACGAGTTAAATTATTAAGTGGAGTAATAAAAGAGCAAGCGTGAATCATAAGAACTTCGAAGTTCTAAACAAGATAAATGTATTGTTTCTCAAACAAAAGCCTCAAAACAGGAGGCACCCATTGTTTCCAAATTTCAAACCTCAAAACATGAGGCATCCATTGTCTTTAAAATGAAAAAAAAAAAAAAAAATTTACTTAAATTTTTTATTCAAGGAACATTGACAATCTCCTTAACACGGTCTGCCTCTATCTGAGCCTCGTCATTAGCTCCTCCTATAGCTGCACCCTCTCCTCCAACAACCTTGGTAGCTTCAACAATTGTTTCACCTTCTTTTTCATTGACTTCGTCAGCTAGGATCTTAATGTCAATAGCTTCAAAGTCCAGATTTGCAAAATCAGCTACATGGCTATGGTGCTTCATCATCCAACGATGAAAAAGCTCGAAACCCTTGAATTATTGCTCGAACCACATGTTAGAGAAGTGATTAGACTCCAAGAACTTGGCAATCACCTTCTCATGCTCCTCGTCAGTTCTTAGAAGGGCAGCTTGGACTTCCTCATCTTTCTGAATGACGAGCTTCTTCTCAATCTTCAGTGCTTCCTTCAGTTCTTTCCCCTTCTCCTTGGCCTTGGTCAACTAGTCTATAGCTTCAATCAGACCATGAGCTTTCAGCCTCAACAGAATCAACCTTGGAGTTGGTCACTCCTACCTTCTCCTCGCTGCTCAAGTAGTCCGTCGTTAAGCTAAGGGACTCACCAAGAACCTGAAAAAAATAAAAGGGTTAGTAATTTTTAACAGGTATAACTACTTGACGAATGATGAAGAAACGTTGAACGAAATACCTGAACTAGTTTATGAATATGATAGTTGACCAGTTTGTGAGAAGAGATAGACAAGAGACCTTTAAGCTCGTCGTCAGTAATGACATTATGAGCTCGTCCAAGGGCAGTTATAGGGTCGTCCCAAACACTCTTGCCAACCTTGGCTTTCCCTTTAGAGTGTGTGGTCAAAGGGCTGAAGTTCATCATCTCGAGGGAAGGAGTAGGAGAAGAAGGAGTACAAAAAAGTGATTGGAGGGCAGGAGTTTCATCTTTCCCTTCATCCAGCTTACGTTTCTTTGATCCAGGGGTAATGAGAGATAGGGGTTCATTCTTCAAGTTCTTAAGATGGGCATACCTGTCTTTGTTGTACCTAGTGGCCATTTCTGCAAAGAGAAGGTTAGTAGGGTGAAAATCTATAAGGTAAAGACAAGAAAGAACTAAAAACCTACTCTTCTCTTCCTGGGAAATTTCCTTCAAAACGTACGTAAAAGGCTCGGGTCCAAGACAACACTCGTACAGATGACGAGGGTCAACCAGCTCGTCGAAATTGTCAACTGTGAGGGCAAACTCAAGGGCTGCCTTAATTCGTCCTTGGTAGTGTTCCTTCAACAAAGGATGATCAGCAACTGCAAAAGAGGAGACAAAAAAAAGATTAGAAAAGCAGTAAAACTTAAAACAATTTGTTTAATGAAGAGGAAGAAAGAGACGCACCAAGAGAAGGGATTTCCTATTTCCGTAGCAACCACGGGACCTTACCCCACAGGTCGTCAGACATGGTTTCCCATCCAGATCCATAAATGAAGAAACATCGTGACTTCCAATCACGAAAGGAAGTAGGGAAGCTACTAATGATTCTAGACTCCATATTCCAAGGTAGAAGTTCGAAATACCCATAATGGGTGGAAAGCTTCAAACGATAGGTAAAGAAACTCATTCAGGGTAATTATGTCCCCATCATGGACAGACACCCAGATCGACATGCAACCAATAATTGTTCTCCATGCATTAGAGATGAGCTGACTAGGTGCAGCATTTAAAGCAGAAAGGAGCTGCACAATAAAATGATGAACTAGAAAACGAAGACCACATGAAAAAGCAGCTTTGTAAAAACTCATCTCGCCATGGGCAAAAGTGCATGCTTTCTCATTAGGATGAGGTAATCTTATAGATACTCCCTTAGGGAGTTGAAACCTCTTGCAAATAGATTTCAAATGTCTCATCTCTAAAAGGCAAGACTCAGAGAGAGCATGAAAGGGGATTGAAGACGAAGGAATTTTTGAAGAAAAGGAGGGTTTTGAAGACGATGAAGGTTTTGGCATTACAATTTCAAAATCTTTGTCAAAGGACTCACCACTTGACGACAAACCAGTTTCTAACTCATTGGACCTAATGTCGCTATCCCTGTACTCTATGGTAGTCATCTCTAGATGATGGGCGATTAGAGAACGACGAAGCAAAGGGTAAAGGCCAATCAAAACGGGCCTGAAAGCCCCACAGTTTTGAGGAACAAATAAACCTACTTGGGGATGGCGTCCACCAGAAGACTCAAGAAACACTCCTAACCTAGCAAAGAAGAACGAAATAGAGGGAGCCTCCTTCCTAATAAAATCAAAATCAACCATTAAGAGAGAAACGAGAGTCTTACCGTGTAGAAAGTGCAAGAATTCTCTTTTAGTTTTGAACTCCAAGCTTAGTGTATAATGAAGAAGAAGAAGAGGAATATGAGAAGGCTTTTTTTATAGAAAAAAAAAGGAAATGAATTCAATGCGTAGAAAACTCAAGGAAAACCTACATGTGCGGCCAACTCAAACACGGAACGTGGCGATCAGCTAACTAAAATATCGCCCCACAATAAATATGATGGGACGAGGATCTTGAGGCACGTACAAAGTAATCCGCCCAAAACAGACTTTCCATATTCCTTAGCTCGTCTACATGATAGACGACAAAGGAATAAAGGGGGCAACTGATGAGTAGCATACAAATGATCATCCATCATTCACAAACCGTCACTAACAGTGACGAGTAAGGGTATGGATGAGTGTGCATGCATTAACTCTAGGCAGTAATCAATAAGTGAGCAATGAATAGCACAAAACCTGCAACATAACGGTCTGCTGAGTATTAACTCGACATAAGACTATATAAAGTTGGGAAAAACAGGTAAAAGGACATGAACACACACAACTATAAAAATTATAGTTTTTCCAGAAAGAGAATAAGCTAACTTAAGTATCAAAGGGTCTTTGGTAGGCCCTACACTGGTACCCTTATCCATTGAGGGCTTTATGTGACACAGGTTTTATAGGTCGTCCATCAACTAACGAGGAACATATTGACGAGGCAAATTACTGCTTCATCAGATACTATTTTCTTAACTTTCAAGTGATATTGGTATGGTTAAGGGTTTTGTAATTCAATTGGATCTCATGATATTTTCAATAGAGATGGAGACCAAAGTTCAAATTCCTCATTCTCTATTGTTGTAACTCTTGAATTATCAAATATCAAAATATTAAAAAAAAATGATATTTATGTAATTTATTGAATATCGTATGGCTTTAAAATATTTTAGGTTCAAAATTGGGTTTGTAGGTGTTGCTGGCCCATATATTCGTGAACAAGTGAAGATGGCTTGAATGATGGGCCCTTTCACCATGGCCTCGGCTCAAAGTCTCTCACAAAGGACCAATCAGAGCTGAAGTTAGGGGCGTTTATGATATTTAACCACACTCTTGTACCTATAAATAACTCTCTCTTTAGTTTAGGGTTTCATTCTCACAGTCACAGGCAATCGTTTGCTGCCTATAAAGTACGCCGTCGTTCTGTTACCCAGTTACACACATATCCCCTTTTCTCTTAACACTTGGAATCCCCATTGGGATTTCACTTTGCTTCTTTATGCTTATCAAAATCCATATCTATTTTACGAGCTGGGTTTTTGTTTTTGAATTTTCATGTTAGAAATATGAAGTGGTGAATGGAGAACGAGATGATGAGGAATATGTTTCCCTATTGGTTTGATTGCCGATATGATGGCATCAATCATGTATTAGCTCTAGCTGATTGTTCTCCATCTCCACACAAAATCAAATATATACAATTTAATTTTGTTTTCTTTCTGTATTTTTATTAACAAAATAAAATGTGGGTTTGGTTGGTTTTCATGATTTATGGAGTTGGGAGAATGAAATGATGACTGAGACATATTTGTTTCCCTATTGGTTTGATTGCCGTCATGATGGCATCTTTATGTATTAGCTCTATCTGATCATTCTCTTCCTTTATACACAGTTTTGGATTTTGAAAATGCTCTTTTAAACTCCTATGTGTTGGTTAAATATTTCATGTTAAGAGTGTAATTTGTCATTTTATTTCACGTGTATTACTATTATTACCTTTGGGTATTTTCCGAATCATGAATAAAAATAATGTAGTATTTTTGTGGCAGTTCTAAGAATATGAGTTACAGAAAAGACTCTTTTAGTGTAGTCCTGTTTGACACAGAGGAGCTTAAACTACTGGCAACTGGCAAGACTGTTTCAGCAGTTGACTTAACTAATTTATATTAGTGTAGTCTTATTCTATGAACTACTTGGTTGGCCACAACTGGCTGATTGGTCAACTAGAGCTGTTGGGTTAGGATCCAGTGACTAATAATTTGAATTTTCATCTTAAACTTGATCAGCAAAATTTAATTTGATTTTTCATCTTAAACTTGATTAGCAAAATTTGTGGAGAATTAAATGATGATCGTTATATGTTTCCCTATTGGTTTGATTGCCGTAATGATGGCACAATTTGTATTAGCTATCATTCTCTTCATAGTATAATCTTTGCGTTTTCTTTATCTTCAGAACATTGTCTTATGATATTGATAATTAATAATTCAATGTATCAATTGTTTTCAGAAAAATTAATAACAACCATTATAGCCATAAATTATATATTGGAGAAAACAATCACTGTTCTTTCACAAATGGATTTCAATGCATTACAAAACAAAATGACAATTGATACATTGAATTATTAATTATCAATATCATATGAAAATTCTGCATATGAATATATGGTTGATGAAAGATGCTTTCTTCATTTACCCACCGATAACAGGGGAAGTGACTCTTCTCCTATCGCACACTGCCTAAACAAGGTCTTTGACTCCATGTTTAACTCCACTGAAGCTGGCTCTAGAAAATTTTAGGTAGGGTTGTACCAGTCTACCAGAGAACCAGAATTGGACTGAATGAAGATGGGAACAGCTTGGAGGGTGTGCTCAATGCTAAGATTGTAATTGTAAAATCTTGTATTAATTTTTCATTTGTTGGCAAGTGTCCCAGTTTTTCAGTTGTGGATTGGTGGCTGTTTGGAATAATATACTCTTATGCTCAGTTGTGTATATTTTGATTGAAATATTATCTTGAAAAAAACAACCTTGCTTCGTTTTATTGATTGGAATTGGAATATGTTATTAAAGGGAATTGCCTTATATCTGAATTCAATGAGCACCACTTTTACCCTAGAACCTCCCAAATAATAATTCTTAAATTCATTTGGTGCATCCGTGTGCATGAACTCCCCAATCTATTGCATGAATATGGTTTGTCAACCTCCAGATTTTGCTGTAGGGAGCAACTATTCTTACTAGAGGCGACTAATTGGTAATGACAACAATGTTTGTTCTATTAGGTTCACCAACAGAAACATAAGGATATGTCCTCGGCCTCATCTGAGGAATTTTTTTTAACTGGTACTAAACAACCTAAATTCATATTTATTATGAATGAATTAGGTTCACAGTGAGAAGAGATGACGATATGGATTATTCTGTCTATAAATTAAGACGAGGGGAAATAGCCTTTATGTGATGAGACAATATCGGTAAAGACAGTTTAGCTACAATATCGGTTTTGGTTTAAGACTATAACTTTATTTAATATCTTTTTATTAGAAGTGAATTTTAACAAATTCACCTTTGAATTTTAACAAATTCACCTTTCAATTTTACATCTTCTTCTCATCATTAAATTGTTTAAATTGTAACTCTTTATAGTTTAAAATGATGTAAATAAAATATAAGATCATAGATTATATAGTAAATAATATTCGATTGATACAAAACTTGACATGTTTATTAAGACTTAAAAGCATAAAGAATAATGTTTATTTTATTGAGTAAGGTTGTAGCCTTACGCTACAACTAATTTCGTAGTTTAATTTTATCCTATCGATAATATGTTGTAGACCCACTTCTAGATTTACTGCACAAAAAGATATTGATCCTGATGTGAAGTTCGATTTGAATTAATACACAAAAAGATATTGATCCTGATGTGAAGTTTGATTTGAATTAATAAGTATAGTTTTGAAACCTAGACCGTTTATTGAACCGTAAAAGGGAGAGGTTTAAGATTTTTAAGGTCGAACCAAGATTGAACTAGGGTCGAACCATGATGATGTCATAATTAATTTAATAATTAATTAAAGCCTAAATATAAATATTAAATTTATAAAACTAGCAAAATTGACTAATATATTTATATATGTGAGGAAAATTTAATGATTTTCAAGCATATATTTAATAATTAAATAAGAAAGTTAAAAAAATAAAATAATAACCATAAAAACATTAAAATTTATGATTGATTTTTGAAGTAAAGTTGAATATCTTTGAAGGATTTTAATTATAATTTTTTTATTCATTGTAAGATATGGATAATTTAATTAAGTAGAATTGAATTGTGTTAAGTTGTTTTTATTAAAAAAAAAAATTGAACCGGGATTGGACCGTATGGCATGAACCGTACAGTCCAACCCGGATTTAAGGGATTCACAGAATTAACAATAATTCCAGTTCTCTATGCTTAAAAAACCGGTTTTTATCCTGGTTTCCAGTTTTCTCAGTCGGACCTCCTAGTCCGGTCCGGATTTGAAAACAATGTTAATAACAAGTATATGTTTATCTATAACAAAACAGTGTTGCTTCGTTCAAAACCTGCAAGATCAGTTGTCCCTTTTAAAAGCTCTAGTATGATTTTAGTCTAGAAGAGTCAATATAATTGAGCAAATGATGTAGGTGCCTGGAGTTCAATTGTCTATGGGTGTCCTGCATGTCAAACCCCAAAAACCATACGCTGACTTGATCATATATTCATATCTGTTCATATTAGATTAGCGTTAGATTGTATCAATTGAGAATGTTTTTGGAGATAATTTCCTGGTTGGTAATTTAATCTTTTTCTCTTCGCTTTTATTTATATGTTGGCAAAGAAACCATTCAGCTTCTTTTTATATTTTCCAATGATTATGGTCAATTCTTACCAACAAATTGAGCGGGGATGACCATGTAAAGAACCCCAAAGAATAATATGTTACATATGCCCCAAAAGGTGTAGGCAGCTCACGCTAAATCCCTCCAAATTAGTTCATGTACATGGCCAACTAGCTTCAGTTGCCCACCTAATTCTGCCAGCAATAGGTAAATTTCACTAGAAGCTGGGTGAGATTTATCAGATGCTGCAAACTGATGAATCTTCCTTTCCATTTCAATCCAACTGGATCCAGGACATTTCTTTTCCACTCCTATATTCTTCATGGCTGCCCGGATTTTTCCAACCTCACCCCATCTATTCACTTCAGCATACATGTTAACCAGAAGATTGTAATGGCCACTGTTGTTTGGCTCCAAAGCCATCAGTTCCTTAACAGCAACTTGAGCAATCTCCAAGTTTCTGTGGACCTTGCACCCACCTAACAAGGCCCCCCATATAATGTTGTTTGGTTCAACTTTCATGCTTCTTATCAACTCTAGTGCATCTTTAAACAAGCCTGCTTTGCTCAATAGATCAACCATACATCCATAGTGTCCAACTTCAGGAATGATTGAGTAATCATCTGTCATGCTCAAAAACATCCTTCGGCCTTCTTCAACAAGTCCTGCATGAGTGCAGGCACTTAGAACACTAATAAAAGTAATTCCATTAGGTTTGATCTTCTCCCTCTCCATTCCCCTAAACATCTTTAGTGCTTCATCTGCATACCCATGAACTGCAAGCCCGTCTATAACTGAATTCCAACAAAACAAGTTTTTCTCCCGCAACTTGAAGAACACTGAAAGTGACCTATCTAAGCTCCCACACTTGGCATACATATCAATAAGCGCAGACCCAATATAAACATCAACATCAAATCCATTCTGCAATATATAAAGATGAATTTCCTTTCCTAAATCAAGAGCTCCAAGATGGGCACAAGCTGATATAACAGTTGCCATGGTCACTTCATCAGGATGGATCCCATTCCTCGTCATTTCATTAAATATTGCTAATGCTTCTCTAAATTTCTGGTGCTGAGAATAGCAAGCGATCATGGTTGTCCATGAGATTATATCCCTTACAGACATCTGATTGAACAACAACTCTGCAGAATCGAAATTCCCCATTCTTGCATATCCATCAATCATAGTGTTCCATGTAGCAGTATTCCTCTCAGGCATCTCCTCAAACAATCCCCTTGCAGAACTCAAATCCCCCGTACGGACATAAGCAGAAACCATCGTAGTCCATGCATAAACATCTCTCTTAGGCATTTCATCAAACGCCCTTCTTGATCTACCAATTTTGCCAAAATTCGAATAGAAATCAATCAAAGCAGTCTGAACAAACACATGTGAATTCAACCCATTTCTCCAGATGTGACAATGCACAGCTTCACCAAAACCCAAAGCTGAAAGCGAAGCACAAGACTTAATCAACGATGAAAACGTATAACTTGTTGGCATAACTTCAACTCTCAACATATGTATGTAACATTCCAAAGCTTGAGTTGGGTGAAAACAATGAACAAATCCCCTTATCATTGCATTGTAGACAAAAATATTGGGATTTTCCATGTGGGTAAATGCTAAAATTGCGTAATCTATTCGCAAAAAGTTGGAGCAGGCGCTAATAAATTGGTTCACTAAAAAACAATCTTGGTTTGCGTTGGTTTTGATCATAGAGGCAAACACAGATCCCAGGTTCTTTAGGTTGGAACATGTCTTTAACTGATCAAGTATAGATTGTTTCCGAGTGAGTATGTGTTGGAGTGGTTTTGGAACTGAAAAGTGGTTAAAGTTAGTTATGGATTTCATGTACTTCACAGACACTGCTCTAGTTGATTTTTTTTTTTTTTGGTTGAAAAGTAATACTATTCAGATTCCGCATACATAACCTGATCTTTTTGTTTAAAATAAGATCTCTACAGGAAACTCTAAGGAAGAATGCAGAAAGTCACAACCAAATCAGACCACCAAAATCACAAATTTCAATGGAGCTCCAAAATCTGATCCAATCCAATTCAAACCCAAATTTCAGAATCACAGCCCTAAATTTTAGATCGAATCAATGCCTCTAATCAACTCAATACGCTAACCTCAACGTGCAAAGCTTCATCGATCCACCAAAATTGTTGCCTTCCTTGGCCACACCGCAGCTGTCGAACTCCTCCTCACGCTCAGCCTTCCTCATGAGGCAAGATTATTTCACGAGGCCAGATAGAGAGGTCGGTGAGAGACAGATCAGAAGCCGCAGAGAGAGAGAGAGAGGCCGGTGAAAGAAAGAAGAAAAGAGAAAGAGAGACGGTGAAAGAAAAGAGAGTACGAGAGAGAAATTCTTATTTTAATTGAAGTGGGTAATAATATATAGGCGAAAAGCCACTTTTAGCGACATTTTTCTCATTTTAGTTCTTACATTTTATTTTGACGAAATTACATAATTGGTCTCTGAAGTTTATCCTATGTGCGCAATTAATCCCTCAATTTTAAAGCGAGCACAATTAGTCCCTTAAGTTTTAAATCTGAGTTGTATTGGTCATTTCACTAACTTCTATTAACGGTGTTACTTACGTGGCTAACTTCACAATGACTTGGCATTTTCTTTAATGATGTGGCATATTTTTAATTAAAAAATTACAAACTAATTGAGAAAAAATATTAACCGGTGTTTACCAAAAAAAATTCTATATCTTCTACCTACTGTAAAAACCCACAACGAGAGAGAAAGGGAGAGAGGAAAGAAATCAAACCCCAACCCGCCTGAAATTCCATGCCCTAGCCGCCGTCGGTAATAGTCCAAGCCGTAGCTGCCGCCGGCGACGGCACAACAGCTAGCAGCCGCCGGTGACAGTCACTGACTCGCCTCCCTCATCCTCTCGCACTTATTTTGTTGACCACTAAAGATGAGTTACAAACCTGTAGAACACCATTTCATAATTTTATTGTGCATTATCAATACTCTATATATAAAATAAATAAATAAAGGAGAGTTTGTCACTTTTTCACTATCCCATTGAAGCAGAGAATGAAGCAACTGTGTGAACAGTGCTTTTGTTGACCACTTATTTTGGTGAGTGGTGAGAACCCAAAAGAACTGAAACCTAAAGAGCAAAACAAGAAGACAGAGCAGCGGCAACAACCTTGGTATTGGTTGTGGTTGATAGCTTCAGTGACATTCAGAGTGATCCCCCAAATACTTCCCCAAAAACCTTATCCTTGCTTCTCACGCTGAAATCTCTGCCTTTCTCACCAGAATTCACCTCTGGACTGCCCGCTCTGTTAATTCCATACTAATATCTTTGATTTAATTTAATTCAATTTATTTATTTAATATTTGCTATTTTTTGTTGTGGCTGAGGGATACTGGTTGAAGTATTCATCCATGTCTCCCTATACAGGTTTATTCCTTTTCTTTTACTGGGGTTATTTTGGTTATGTTTTTGTTATATACATATTGGATTTCTGTTTTACTATTTTCATCTATGTAGTATGTACCATGGTTCTCTGTTACTACTATCACTTCTGGGACCACTCACAGAGAAAAGGTACCACATTAGCTTAGACCATAATTTCCAACCTTTAGCATAGCAATTTGAATTTATAATTAATTTATGGCATACATGATTTTGAACTATTTTATTGGATAGTGTAGAACTGAAGGGCAACTTAATCATATTTTTTGCAGGTAACATGTGTCATGTTTTTTGCCTGTTTGCTGTGTGGTTCATTTATTTTTTTTCTGCTGTCTATTTTGTGTTGCTTGTTTTAGATAGTGAAAAACCACTACCCTAGCAGCCACCGGTGACAGCCACTGACTCACCTTCCTCATCCTCTCGCACAACCATGTCAGGAGCATTGTTTTCTTGTCTTTTTTTATCTTTTACTAAACTTACAAGAAAACCTGTTTGAGGCTGTACTTTGAGACCCAGTTGTTTTTATTTTTATTTTTTATTTTTAATGGGTGATATTTCTATTATTATTGTTCTATTGCTGAGCTATGGAGATTTTTGGAACTGGGTAGATTTTGTTTTTAATTTTCTTTTTTGAGTATCTTTTATTTAATTCCTTGATGGGTCAGTAAAGGTAAGAGTAGCTGATTCAGGATTTGGTGTTGTGGAGATGATTATGAAGATCAATTTAGAAAGACCATTTTACTTAAATATGTTTAAGGTAACACATTTTCTTTTAGTGATTCATTGTAGTTGTCTACTTGTCTGTGTATTATTATAATTTTTATGTCATAGATTAAGTAATTTACTTTTTTCTAGAGCTGTGGCTAAAACAGTTCTTAGAGATACTCTAATCATTCATTTATTGGTACTTTTGGATCACATGGAAATCAAATCTTTGCATATCAGCAAAAACTGACTACTGGCTATTAGAACTAACAAAAGAAATAGAATATGAAAGAAAAGATCATATAGTGAACTAAACTAGTAGGGGTATGTACCATTATATTATTTGCAATCCTTAGAAGCAACAAAAATTCGTGTATCCGTTTGAGATGTAATGGTTGATGGATACTATTGCATGACTTATTTATTTATTTTTTACATAGATCCAAATAGTTTCTATTTACAGGTTTTATATAAGTTCATGACAGTGCTTATATTGTCTATGCAGGGATGTATACTGAAGGTATATAGGACTGTACTGTGAGTGGCTTTTTCCTTTTCCCACTTCCCAGAATCAACCTTGGTGCAAGGTGGACCATAACCAAGCCATATTGTCTAGCTTCTTTCCTTGCTGCCAATGAATGTATCAACTTTCAAGACTATCCTATTGTATAAGAATGCGATGGGATTAAATTTTGGGAAGATAAATTCAATTGTGTTTGGTTCCCATGAGATTCTTCAAAAGGGCAGGGCAGATTGTATTAGGTTTTAATTTGCTTTGCATTATCATAATCATGGGGCCTAAAAGGATAAAGGAAGGCTGAAAATTACTTTCCCATTCTACTTTGTATTACTTTTTGTGAATATATATTAAAAAGATTACCCCATAACTGAACGACCTTCTCTTTTGTTTTTATTTATTAATTTGGTGTTTCTTGATTGTGTGTGTGTGCATGAGAGAGAGCCTAACTACTTGTACGTTTGCAAGTCATGCTTTTTATGAAGATTTGAACTCCCAATCTTTGACTTGTATAATGAGTTTTGTCCATGCTTGTTACCATGACAGTCATGCAATTTGCCAATAAAGCAATAAAGCAAATAAGCCAATTCTTTCTAGCATTCTAATATATTTGCTCTACTAGTGCATTCTATTTGGTTTCGTGCAAATAAGCCAAGTCAATAAAGCAAATAAGCCAATTGTTGACTGCTTTCTATTTGGTTTCCTCCAATAAAGCAAATTAAACCATTCCAGGGAATAACAATATATCTAAACAATTGATATAGCCAATTGCATAATCTGACAAGGTTTCCAATAAACATCATATTAATTGCACCGATTAAAATGTTCAAAATAGTAACATCAAATAACCTATTCTTCAAATTGTTCCAAATATTAGTAATCCTCGAACTATTTCAAACAATAACATATAAATATCTAAATGTTCTATCCACTTCAAAATACACATTTATCTTCGCAAGCACCTTCACTTCTGCACATTTAACCACAAGAAATGTCGTTCACTTTTGCCCTTGTGCATTCTTATAAAATTTTGTAATTCTTCTTGATGTCTCACTTGCAGCAGTCATTGTCTCTACTGACACTCCAAAACTATAATTTCTTGTAACTTCGTTGGGTCCAACCTGAACAGGTGCACAAGGATATTAATCTACTAGAAACAACATTGGTAATTTTGTTGAAACATATAAATGTAATAAAAATAACCTGAGATGCTGGTTGACTTCGATGTACTCCTTCACATTGGGGTGTTGGTTGACTTTGTGTTGTGACATTTGTTTTCCTAACCTGAAAATGCATTATAGTTTCATATCAGTACATTAACAATAAATTTGTGATTTTTTCATATGAGACTAAAAAATATAAATATATACTTGCAATCACTCACATGTATTTTTTGACTATACTGACTTGCATATGCTTCCTCGCTTGTTTACGGTGGAGGTGCTGCCCTATTAGTAGGTTCTACATGGCTTGAAGATGTCCCATGTTCTTGGTTTTCCAAACTATGTGTTGTTACATTTGGCTCTCTCACCTATAAATGTTAGGTCACAACTTATTAGCGCATTATCAACAAGGGAAAAATAAAGAAAAATAAAAATCTAACTATTACAAGCCTTACTCGAAGTTGTTTGCTAGCTTGAGTAGCGGGATTGCACCTCCTCTTGTTATGGCCTACTGTCCCACATTGGCTACATTTAACATGACCAATTCTCCTCTTCATCTTATATGGATTGTTTAGCTCACCAAGTTCCTTCTTTCTCTTCTTTTTAGGCCTTCCCCCTTGTCTTATTTTTTTAGGAGGGAGTATGGTTTCTCTGTCACTCCGTGGCCACAACTTAGGACCACTAATAGGGTATATACATGACCCATAAGTCTGGGTTAAGGACTCCATACTATAGCAATGATGCACATAATCTTCAATTGTGTGACCCATATATCCCAATGCAGCTATAGAATGTGCACAAGGAATCCCAGTTAAGTCCCATGATCCACATGAGCATGTACGCTGCTTTATGTCAACTACATACTTATCAGGCAATTTTGATACTTCAAACTTTGATTCATTGCTATCCCCACACCAAACTGGAACCCAATCTGTACTATTAATTTTTTCAGTCTCTAACTTGTTTTGGATTCTAGGACATATAGGGTCATGATACCTTGTAATTTTCTCCTTCTTCTTAATATAATAAGCCATCAGATGCAATCTAATCTCCTCCAACATAGTAATTATTGGTTTATCCCTATACTCCAATATTTGAGAATTAAAATTTTCACATCCATTGTTGGTTAGTGCATCACACTTGGGATACCTTCTAAAAGCTGCTCTTGTCCAAAACCTAGGTTCCTTTCCTACCAACCATTCCCATGCCTTTATGTTTAATTTCTTGATCTTCCCCATTTCAAACTGAAACTCAGACATGTTAGTGGCCCTAGCAGCTGCCCACATGCGATCCTTTAGTAGCTTACCTTTATAATCCTTACTAAAGTTATTATATAGATGTCGAACACAAAATCGATGGTCCACACCTGGCATGAGCTCATCAAACATTTGTGTTAATCCCTACAATGAAGACATAAAATACAAAATTATTGGATGTATTAGAATACAATTAATTTGGTGTGAATTTATAGCAAGGTACATTATCCAAATTTAAAGAATAAAATAAAATGAAAGTTCAATTCACCTTTTGCTGATCAGACATGAAGGTCCACCCTTCATCCCTTAAACTTCCAATATCATCAAGCAACCTTTTCATGAACCATGTCCATGAGTCCTTTGTTTCTTCCTCAACCACGGCAAATGCAATTGGGTAAACACCATTATTGCCATCTTTGCCAACTGCTGTCAAGATCTGTCCTGGATACTCACCCTTCAAATGACATCCATCAACACCAATGAAAGGCCTACAAGCAGCTAAAAAGCCTCTCTTACAAGCATCCAAACATACATATAATCTCTCAAATTTTGGCTGCAAGTGTGGTTGAGGTCTATTGGTAGAGATTAGTATAGTAGACCCAGGGTTGCTTCTCAACAATTCTTCACAGTAATCCCCCAACTGGGCATATTGTTCTGTAAAAGTTCCATGCACTAATTCTTTAGCCCTACCTTTTGCTCTAGATGCTTGATACCTACTAATATGAACCTTAAACTTATTTACAACTCGGTCTTTGATAACGGACATCTTCACATTTGGGTCACTCCTCACATCATCCACCAAATGCTTCCCAAGCCAATTTGAAGATGCAAATCTGTTCTTAAATCACCTCCCACAACTATGTTCAGGATTCAATTTCTTCACTATCCAAGTATCTTCATCTTTCATCTTTCCACAATACAACTCAAAAGGACATCTATCTGTGCATTTTACTCTTACCCTTATTTTGTCATTTTTTTTAAACTTTACTGGAACCCCTTTGAAAATAGAGTAGAGTTTGATAGCATCTATGACGTCCTTTTTGGTGGCAAACTGCATCTCAAGTTCAAAGTGCACCTCAGAGAAAGATTCTGGTGGATGGTATTGAGGATACCTAGGCCTAGTTTCATCATCAGATGAACTAACCAGACTTGTAGATGTCTTTGACTCCCACTTATCTTCATCCCTATCAGCTCCAAATGCAACAAGTGCACTTGCACTAGGATTAACCCCACTTGTATCAACCCATGTAGAATCAACACCTCTTGCATCAATCCCATTAGGACCAACACCACTTGCACCAACCTCACTTTGACCAACACCACTATGATCAACCCCATTGCCACCAACCCTACTAGGACTAACCCCACATGCAATAGCCTTTCCCTTTCTCCCCTCTTTGAGTTTCATCTGCTTATCTTTTCTAAGACACAAGGTCTCATTAGGTAAGCCATTTACTTTGGAGGCTATTTCACCACTGCTAATATACTGTGCAAACATATCATCGTCATCACTTTCACTGCATCCAAAATGAACCTTAGGAGCACTATCATCTTCACTAACAGCTCCATTTACTTTATCTCCCTCATTAAGATTACCCCCCTCATTATCACCATCTTCCCCATCTCCCTCATTACAAATAGCATTCTCATAATCATCTAAAAACATAACGTATACTTCCACTTCATTATAACCTTTAATACACTTCACCATGTTCATTACATCAACATCATTCTCCAAAGGTTTTAAACCACCTGCAAATGGCATAGTAGGCACTCTATACATAAATACATCATTTTCACCATACCCAAAAATTTTGGCCTTATTCCATATCTCAACAAGTGACATTTCATCAGAATTATTATCTTCATATATCTTTATCTCCCCTCCTTCTTATCTGTATGGATTATTCCTAATCTTCCCCCAATAGTAAAGGGTGATTGCGAAGTCAAAGTCATCCATCCCTACAACAAGAGCAAGGAATTTACCATTAAAAATAGACATAGCAAAGGACTGGATTATTTTTAAAAAGTTACTATACAATTTCAATATAAATTAAATAATAAAATAAAGAATCATCATTTGAGCTGTAAATTTATTTTTTATGTATGCAGGCCATTTTGTTGGATACTTTAAGGGATAAAAATTGAACCAAACTAAATTTGCCTCCTAAGTCCTAATATTCACAACTGGTAATACTTAGACAAAACCAAATTAGATTTGTCAAGTTATATAGGTATTACTCAATCAAAACCAACATGTAATATTCTTCTATTAAATTTAACAAATGAAAATTTGCCTCACGTGCACAATACATTTATACTCAAACAAAACCTGTGTTAACATTCACAACCAGTAACATTTGGATAATTATACACAAATAACACATTTACACAATAAAACTGATTCTGTCAAACCATTTCAGCACAATACAGAAAAAACAATAAAGCTGCAAAACCTCACACACTTCCTCAAAGCATTTGATTATCATACCCTATTTAGTAGTATTTAAGAAACCAAAAGCCATGGAATTCTAACTAAAACTATGCATGAATACAACATTTAAACAATAAACAATATGTGGTCCTTCTCCTTGTGTGATATTATTTGACTTATTGACACAAATGGGTCCACCATTATTCAAAAATAAACTTTTCTGACTTATTGACACAACCGGCACTGATATTTATATATTTATTCAAAAATAAACTTTTCTGACCTACACAACACATGTAATCACATAAAATAATCTGACACTTTATAATTACAAAATAAAGAGGAAAAATATAAAATTGTACACTTGGTGATAATTTTGTTTGACCTGAAACAGACGAACACATGAAGTATCATATGGCCTAAATGGGTTGCACAACCACATTTACAAACACAGGAAGTTTTCTAATTTGGTGATAATTATGCATCCTACATCATAACCAAATTTGTTTCTCATACCACATAATTTCGTGTTCTGAATCTAACACATAGATACAAAAACAGGAAAAAAAAAACAATCTTACATGGACCTAAATTGAGGTGAGAAACCATAGGAAAGAGGGTAATACCTGAGATGGGAGGACGAAGTCGAGTCAGTGGTTGTGCGAGAGGATGAGGGAGGCGAGTCAGTGGCTGTCACCGGCGGCTGCTAGGGTAGTGACTGTCGTTGGCGGCTGCTAGCTGTTGTGCCGTTGCCGGCGGCAGCTACGGCTTGGACTATTACCGGCGGCGACTAGGGCATGGAATTTCAGGCGGGCTGGGGTTTGATTTCTTTCCTCTCTCCCTTTCTCTCTCGTTGTGGGTTTTTACAGTAGGTAGAAAATATAGAATTTTTTTTGGTAAACACCGGTTAATATTTTTTCTCAATTAGTTTGTAATTTTTTAATTAAAAATATGCCACATCATTAAAGAAAATGTCAAGTCATTGTGAAGTTAGCCACGTAAGTAACACCGTTAACAGAAGTTAGTGAAAGGACCAATACAACTCAGATTTAAAACTTAAGGGACTAGTTGTGCTCGCTTTAAACTTGAGGGACTAATTGCACACATAGGGTAAACTTTAGGGACCAATTGTGTAGTTTCGCCTTTTATTTTTATCGCTTTTAGTCCCTATTCTAAAAATGTTTCTCGTTTTGGTCCATGCCGTTACATCAGAAACGAAAAAAGCTGATGTGGCAAACGGCAAGAATAAATAATAGTAAATTAATGTCCACGTGGCCTAAATTAATAATAAAAAATGTTTTTTGGCATTAAAAAATGTCACATCAGCATCTAAATTAAAAAAATTAATTTATTAATTTTTACTAAATAAAAAAAATAAAAAACAGTATTAAAAACTAAAAACTACATGAATTGAGATTTAAGTGTGTCTTGAACAAGAACACAAACCTAGATCTAAAAGCACAAACCCAAAAATTAAAATCTTAAAATTAAAAATCTCAAAATCACAATTTTCTCAAACCTAGCAATATCATCAAATCCTAAAGCCTCATAGTATCAAATCAATTCAAAAATACAACACAACCAATCCAAACAAAAAAATCTCAAACTCAGAACAACCCATCAACCACCACGTCTGAAGCAAGCCACGAACCCAGGGACAATCACAGTGACCAAACCCACCAATAAATCACAAATCAAACCACAAATGAAGAACCAAACCACGAAGCAAGCCACGCACCAAACCTAGATCGGAACCACCAACCACCGCCACCCTAACCCGAATTGGAACCACAACTCAACAAAAATTTACCCATGAAACCCACGAATTTAGAACAAACACTGTGGCCCACTCCCAACAAACACAATCAACAAACACCCCCCCCCCCCCAAAAAATCCAAGACTAGCGACAAAAGCCAAATGCGAAAGAGGGAGAGAAAGAGAACTCAACGCCGCCGTGCCGCCACCTCGGACCTGATCTGGTCGGGCTGATGGGTTCACGATGGGCCGATGGTTTTCAGGTGGATGGGCTATGCGATTTTCAGGTGGATGTGCTCTCTCACGTTTGACCGACGAGAGTTGTAGTGGAACAAGCTTTCCATCGGAGAAGAGCTCATCGGCGGGGAGCATGGCCACCGGATCTGGGTTTGCTAGGTTTCTTTTTAAATGAGATGGGTTGTTCTGAGTTTGAGATTTTTTTGTTTGGATTGGTTGTGTTGTATTTTTGGATTGATTTGATACTATAAGGCTTTAGGATTTGATGATATTGCTGGGTTTGAGAAAATGGTGATTTTAAGATTTTTAATTTTTGGATTTTAATTTTTGGGTTTGTGTTTTTAGATCTGGGTTTGTGTTCTTGTTCAAGACATACTTAGATCTCAATTCATGTAGTTTTTAGTTTTTAATTTTTTTTATTTAGTTAAAATTAATAAATTAATTTTTTTAATTTAGATGCTGATGTGGCATTTTTTAATGCCAAAAAACATTTTTTATTATTAATTTAGGCCACGTGGACATTAATTTACTATTATTTATTCTTGCCATTTGCCACGTCAGCTTTCTCCATTTCTGATGTAACGGTAGGGACTAAAACGAGAAGCATTTTTCAGGTTAAGGACTAAAAGCGGTAAAAATAAAATGTAAGGACTAAAATGGGAATCGCCTAAAAATGTAGGGACTAAAAGTGGCTTTTCGCCTAATATATATATATATATATATGATGAATCGTGTGATATCAGTGGACTGAACGTGCCGGGCCTTGATGAATTTGTGACTGTATCCTGAGAAAACAAACAGAAAACTCAGAGGAGACCAGTGGAAGCCGGCCAAGAATCCTCCGATGGTGAAGTTAGCCTTTTGTATGACTTCGTAAATTGAAAGTCTCAGAAAAACCGAATCCCTTACTCTTTCATTGGCGTGTGTTTATATAGTATGTGGGGAGCGGTTACCTGTTTGGTAACCGTTCCTACTGTTGGGGAATCCAAAAGACTCGAAGGTAACTTCCATAACAGACGTAGAAGTTAGATTATTTTAGAAATCTGCACTTCACAACGGTTGAACTTGACTAGCGATGGTACATTCTTTCACTAGGTGGAGACATGGTGTAGTAGCCTCTTTGTCCTTTAAGGACGAAGAGACGGTAGTAAACTCGTCCGTCCTTTACGGATGGACGGACGGTAGAAAGCTCGTCTGTCCTTCAAGGACAGATGGACGATAGTAAGCTTGTCTGTCTTTTAAGGACAGACGGACGAGGAGCTTGGCGAGGATTTCCCTTCTTATCTTTCCTTTGGACAATGCATATGGACAGGAAACGACTTAGGAATTTTCATTGCACATCAATATATATTAAGATTTAAGCTACAGTTTCCTTTTAAAAATTTTTTTTTTTGAGCTACAGTAAAATGTCAAAGATGACATTCTATTGTAGCTAAGATGTTAAAATTTTTAAGTATAGCACCTTTGATGTGTGTGACTTTTTGATAGGATGAGAGGTAAAAATGAGATTTTAGCATTTTCACATCTTTGATGTGAATGCTCTAATTGGATAGCTCTTAATTATAATTGAAAAATATATGTCCATTGTGTTGGATTGTGTGGCCAAATAGCCTACAATATGGATGTTGAAATGTGTGGTTAAATAACCCACAATGTGTATGTGTGTAATTCTCAAAAGAAATTACCTTACACAATATTGTCTATGAGATGATTATTATTAATAAAATTGTTTAAATAATGGAATTGCATGTTTTGGCTATGATTGGTTGTGTGGGGTTCGACATTGTCAAATATGCAGTTGAGATTTCTCAGGAATAATGAGTCGTGAATGGGGGCAGTGAGGTGGATAAGAGATTCAATTTTAACGTTCATGTCCTAATTTGTAAGAACTGAAATGAACGTTGTCAACTTTTGTGGGTCTTTAAATATCCCACTTGAGATCTCTAGATAAGAGAACCACACAAAAATCTTACAGAGTGAAAAAACCCATTGCAACCCAAACACTATTTCACTCTTATCTCTCCATTTAAATACACGTTTTAGATATTTACTTCCTTAGTGTTTTAGTTGAATAAGAGTTCTATTTCAATTTGAGTTCTATTTCAATTTTGCTTCACATTGAGCCTCTTAAGTTGAGTGGTACCTAGCTCTTAGAGAGGATCTATTCTAAAATCTCTAGGATGCATGTCCCTCTACTTGAGGTGGAACATTTAGTTAAATATAAAAGACTCTTGGCCACTCTAGAGTTTACTAGCCCTTTTTCTTCCACTTTTGTTTTGTTAAACTTTAGTTCTTTTGCTTGATCATGGGAACCAATTATCCACAAAGTCCTTTCTACTAAGGTGTGGTGGTTTTGGTTATAGCTGATAAGTGAAATAGTTTTGCTATCCAGATTAATCTGTTCATGGGGTTGAGGAGATTGATGGATGTTTAGATAGTAATGGAATATTTTGCTTCCTATGAATCTATAATGAGCAAAATAAAATTCACTTTTTGTCCTCATAAATAGGAGATGTTTTCTTTTTGGACCTTGATGTTTCTCCTGTTTCATTTAATCCTTGAATTTTTGGTAATAAATTCCAATTTCAACGTTCACGTCATCACTACTGCACACTCTTGGTGCGATGATCACTTCACAA
This sequence comes from Quercus robur, assembly GCF_932294415.1. Classification (NCBI taxonomy): domain Eukaryota; kingdom Viridiplantae; phylum Streptophyta; class Magnoliopsida; order Fagales; family Fagaceae; genus Quercus; species Quercus robur. The sequence goes on from NC_065542.1 coordinate 40,923,195, forward strand.
GTATAAGTGCTTGTGGGGTGTGGGAGGCAAGGACTAGGATTCAAGTCTCCAGGAGGAAGTTTCACACATATATACACTTAGATTAGACTAGAGTATAATTTTTATCTTGTATAAAAAAAAAAAAAAAAAAAAGAAATTCACGTCATCTACCTAATAGAAAATGCTAGTATGGCTAAAATATTGCTTGTGATCGTTAATACAATAAAAATTACTAAAGTAGTATTTTTATTCTCCCTTACAACAACTCAACAAGCGAGGGAGGAGTATTTGAAGTTTTGAACCTAGGTGCTCTCCTATATGGGAGAATTGGGCAATGTTACTGAGTTAAAAGATTTTTGGCTACTTTATTAGTATTAGCAGAGTCAAGTTAGTGAGTTATAAGACTTTTGACTACTTAAGTAACAGAGTCAAGTTAGAGGTTAGATGACTGGAAAAGTAATGTTAATAACCACTTGACATTTATCTTTCCCTCTCCTCTCTTTTTAATTTTCTCCTACTCTTCTTCTCTCTCACAAAGCCACTTTTATCTAAATATGCTATTTGTTGGGGAAATAACTCTTTATGAAAATTCCAATTGAGTAACTAATATAATTATATAGGGATACTATGTAATCCAAAAATTTAAGCATATAAGTTTGGGCATAGCTATGATATTTCAATCACTTATTTTTGTCATTATTATCTAATGTAAGACTTCACAATGTAATAGTAACTAATTAGTGATTAGTACCACTGCTCACATTCACATGTTATTATTCCAACACTACTATATATGTTAGAAGCAGATGTCATAGGTGTATATATATATATACCCACACTTTCCATAGAAGGAAGAATCAGAGGTGTTATTATACCCAATGCTTTATACATCAATCATATCATATTAGCACAAAATGAAAACAATGGAACATAATGAGCGAACTATTAGGTTTCATTATTAGTTTTTTACATTCAGTTGCCTCCCAACCCTCACAGGATGAAGCAATTTTGACCCCAAAAAAAAAAAAAAAAAAAAAAAAGAAAGAAAGAAAAAATTCATGGTAGTTTAAAAAGAGAAAGGGTTGTACCATCTAGCCCTGTCGACCTGTCTTGGGCACGATATTCAGTAAGATGGGTTTCCTTGTATATAGGAGGATTATTCTCAGTCAAAAGCTCCTTTATTGGACCATATGCCTTAAGTTTATTAGCTGTGCTTGGCATGAAAAAACATGCTGCTGATACTCGGGCTCCGATCTTTCCAGCCAATACCCTATGTTCCACACTCTTGAATCTGTCATTGGTGATGAGCTACAAAAAAAATGGTATAACAAGTGAATTATATATTTCATATGCTTATTTGGTTTTTATTGTTTGAATTTTTTAGTTAAAATCTTTTGTAATTAGAGATCCTTATTAATTCCGTTATGATCAGGGACGAAGTTATAAAATTTTGTTTGGAGAGATCAAACTGTAATCTTAATTGAAAGTATAGGTATTTAGAGAGAGAGAGAGCAATTTTCCACCGTTAGACTTTAGAGGTGGTCTAAACAAGTGCACTTGAACAAAATATTATTAAAAATAAATTAAAAAAAAAAAAAAAAAAACTTCAGTAGTGTAACAACTAGACCTCTTATGTCCATTCTTTGTCTATTTTAGTTTTTTTTGCAGCAAAAAAAAAAAAAAAAAAAAAAAAATGCACTAGATCTCTTGAACAACATAAAAATTCAACGGGTTTTAAGGCATATAGTAGCAAGACCCTTTCATTTTCATTTTTAACAATTTGGTGCAAAAATAAAAACATTAAAATAGTCAAAGAATGGATAGAAGAGTTTATTTACTAAAGCACCATAATTTATGCACTAAACTTTTCTTTTTTTGGGGGGGGGGGGGGGGTTCTTACTGCAACAATATAAAAATTTAAGGGATTTTAATGCATTTTACCGATTTTTTTTTCTTTTGAAAGAGGGAGCTCATAATTTTTAGGTTGGCCAAAGCTCCAAAATATTCAAAACTTAAAGGGGTTTATTTAAAAAAAAAAAAAAAAAAATTAGGTCAATACATAGCTCTACCCTTGGTTATAATGTTGTCTTGAATTCCATCTATTAGAAAGTCATGATTTCAAAAAAAGACTAATATTATATATATATATATATATATATATATATTCCTCTTTAATTATTTCAAGTGAAATAGTGAAAGTTCATTTTACAATTAAATAGAGTCACAATCTCATTAACGATAAATTGTATTTACAATTACTTAAATTAATTGAACATTTATAAAATTATAACGAAACCAGTTTTTCTAACAATTATCTCAAGTAATAAAGGGGAAACAAATAAAGTGTTTAGTCTTTACATTTTATGGCATGTAATTTAAATAAAGATGCTAAATTATCTTTTGTATTATTGCTTATTTTTTATGTACTTGTTTAGTGCTTAAATATTGATTGTTGATTAAAGATAACTTATAAATATTTAACATTTTTTTCAATATTTACACAATTTATCAAGTTTAATAAATATATTTTTTGTTACTTTTTTTTTAGAAGGATATTTTTTGTTACTTAAGTACATTTTAAATTGGTTTATTGTACCATTTTATACTACTATATATGTAGGAACATTGTATATAAAATATTTCCCATTCATCATATTTTTATTCGGACCCCAAGAACAGCTTCATGGTTTCATCATTAGTTGTAAATTTCTATTTAATTTGTCATATTTAATCTAAGTTATGAAATATATAAAATTTTGTGATTTATGTACATTTTCCTTGATTTATGTTAGGAACCTATAGGTAGGATGAACTCTTGAAAACCAATTTGTAAGGAGAGGGTGCCCAAGAACTTATAAAACATGGTTAAATTTACACTTAATTCATGTGAAATATTAGAATTAGATAGGAACCCCATTGTATGCCATATGCTTTATCTATACTATTATTTAAGGAACTTCCCCTATTTGTATTCCTCATTTTTTTAGTTCAAAAATGCCCCACACCCCTATATTTAAGTAGAAACAAAATTAAAGGATAATTCGGTAAAAATGCAACTCTAACTCCTACTAAAATATTGCCTAAAAAATAGGACCACTCTCTTATTAATTTTCAAATTAATTCATTCACTTATAAATTAGATTTTCAAAATAAAAATTATATATATAAAAATGCAACCCTACACAGTTTTTTTTTTCTACAAAATAAGACCAATTAAAAAAAAAAAAAAAAAAAAGCTTCATCACACACTCGAAGTTGAATTAACTAACCAATTATCTTGAGCCATGTGGGCTAATGAGATTAAAGCTAGTCTTCTATAAATATATAATTATAATTCAACATTAGATATCTTATATTGAAGAATGAAACTGATTGCTTAGTGCATCTCTCTCTATTTCTCTATGGAGGTCTAGGTCCCTTTGAAGTGGCCCACAACAACTACTATTCTCATTCAGCATTCTCAACTACTATTCCCATTCAACATTCTTACTCTTTCACAATTTATATTCATATTCTAGCAAGTTCTTATCAAATTAGGCATATTTCATCAGACTAAAATTTGGAATTAGAATTATTTAATTGTAGCTTTTATATTAATTTCAATAATCTTGGCACCAAACTTATAATGCTAGCTAGATCTTGTAAATTTCAAGTAGTGAATCATCCTAAGCTTACCTGCATAAAATCACCAATATTTGCTATCAGTGCCCCATCCACTGGGGGCACATCAACCCATTGATTTTGGTGAAGAACTTGAAGGCCACCGATATGATCTTGCAAGAGTATGGTTAGTGTAAATGGGTCCGAATGTTTGGGTGCGCCTAAAGTCAATTCGGGCTCAGGGCAAATCGGATAATAATTGCACACCATAGTCTCAGAACTCAAGCAATCTAACCTTGCTAAATAATCACTGCTAAGTCCCAGAGCCTCTGATAATAATTCAGATAGTATATCCTTCAGTTTGACCATGCATTTCATGAACTCAGTAATTGCCTGCCTGTAAAATAAATTCAGAAGAAAGATTAATAAAAGTAATCCACTTCGATAATCCCTTCATTATTTTTTTTTAAAGATTTGATTTGATTTGAAACTTATGATTTCTGATTTATGATAATATTTCTTTAGCCTTTACTGTCAAAATAAGTCATCAATTAAATTTTTTCTCTTAATTAAGTAAGATTTACGTCAAAAACATTTATTTGACTGCGCGTAAGAGACTTTATAAATTGAACCCACTATAGTCATTACTTAATTACTTTATAGTTGCATATATATATATATATAGGTTTACTTTGATATATAAATAAAAAATAAAAAAGAAGAATTTGGCATAAAATGTTAAGAAAGAAAGAACACTTATTGTAAACAGATAAACAAGTGTTTACTATATATAACCTGCAAACTTGAGGCAATTCATCCTTGTCTAGTTGTTCATTTGGGAAAGCACACGCCAAAGTGTCCCTCCAATGTGCAGGTGTGGATGCATGAAAAAGAGATCCATTGCTGACATACCTCACTGGTAGACTTCTATCACGCGAGTACCACTTCATCTTCACCTCCTTGGGTTGCTCATGAAATTGTCTAATACCTTCCAACAACTCAGCCATGGTGGCACTTGGAACCCCATGATTAACCATTTTAAAGGTACCCCATGTTTCTGCTGCGGCACGTATTTCATTGACAATCTCACTACGCTGCTCACTTCCAAAGCCTTTGAGATCAATCACTGGAACAAGTTGGGAAATATGATCACTAGCAATATTATTGGACAATGGACTTGGTAATTTCTCTGGTGGATGGATGAAAAATCTTGGAATTTTGACCACTCCAGAGTCTACTAGCCCTTTCACTCCAGCTTTTGTTTCATCAAACTCCTTCACTTCTTTAGCACGATCATAATCTGAGAACACATTATCCACAATTTCCATTCTATTGTGGTGGTGATAACAGATAAAGAGATTAGTTTGCTCTCTAATTTTAGCAACCACAATGAAATATATATATATATATATATTTTAATGTTGGAATGAGAGAAATATTGGAACAGTTTATATGCCTGGCTAGGCTGGCTTGACTAAAATACAAGTATGCTACGACAAAAAAAGAAACCTTGACTTGTCTTGGAGTTAGCAACTACAGAGGTCATATACTCATATTTTAAAGGAATATTCCCAACCGATGACTCATCGGTGATTTTGTAATTTAATTTAAAGTCATATTACGAATATTATAAGTTTTATTATATAATAACTTTTACAAACCAATATTAGTAATCACCAAAAAATAATTGTGATATTAATTTATTATTTTTAACAAAATTACTTGTATGCATAAAAAACTGCGGGATGGAAATACTTAAAAGATACATATTAAAATGCATAATATAATAATCTTACATATATAATTTAAATATTATTGATAGCCATTCTTACTCTTTAAAAAGCCTTGTAAGAATATTATTAGGTAAACGGAAAATTATTACGTACTCCCGGAGTACTATAAATGTGTACTTTCTTTTCTCACATAAATGGTGGATCTCACTAATTAAATTCATGATGAGACCGACTATTCATGTGAGAGGGGGGAGTATGCATTTATGGTACTCCGGGAGTACCTAATAATTTTCCAACACAAACAAACATAATTACTTGAAAGTGCTATTAACCAATTCGCTGACCCTAATTTAGAATTTGATTTTTTATTCAATAAATTTTAATACATAAAATTCATAGTTGACCATCAACTTATTATTATTATTATTATAACCAGAGATATCTACCTTTTTATTATTATTAATTCTTATAATAATAAATGGTTATTTAGAACCTAAGTTCTCTATATCGAGAGAAGTAGACAATACTATTGAGTTATAAGGCACTTAATAATTGTCCCTCTAAGTGTGCATTTGGTATTAGATTATTTATCTTTTTGCTGATTTTTTTTTTCCAGAAATAGTGCTAAATCATATTTTAATTTGAAAAAAAAATGAAATTTGAGAAATATTTAAATAAAGGCTAAATACTAAAATCTAAACAATTTTTTTTTTTTTTGGTGTGAAATAGTTATAATATGTTGCTAAAATTAAAATGCATGAACACCAGTATTCCTTTGGTTTGGTCATTATGTCTCCTTTCCAAAAAAAGAAAAAAGAAAGAAAGAAATCCTTTATTTGATTATCAAAATGAGAGATCTTAATAACACTACTAATTCATGACATTTATAGCTGCATAGCACATTTCTGAATTGAGCTAATAAATTTGAACATGACGTAGGATTGTGCTATGATCCATTCTATAGCCACTGAAAACCTTAAGTAATTTTCGTACCCCAATCTTATTTCTATGTTCTGGAGGGGCCAAATTAGGTGAGTTGTTATTCATTCTGATGGAGTAATAAGTGAAATTTTATGTAAATTGTTCAGTGTTAATATTTTAAGGTTTATGCTCTACTCTGAATAAAGATAGACTCGACTTTTATTTGCACATATAGGGCAAATGTCCCAATATTACATCTTTTTGCTATGGGTTTTTTTTTTTTTTTTTTTTTTTTGCAATTTACTTTATTTCATGTTTTCCACGAGGTAAAGGTTGATAGAATAGAGGATTTGAGTTGTTATTTATTTTTTAATAAGTAATAGTTTAAAGAAAAGAATAGGAGATCCCCATATCTATTAGATAGAAAGATATTAGAAACATTCTATGTTAAAGGGTAATATTAATATTTAAAATTTAGGAATAACAAATCTCTTCACAAAACTCAATTGAAATAAAATAAAGCAGTTTTTTTGTGAATTAGTTGGCGTACGGTTTTATCTATTAATTAATAGGTTTTCTAACAGAATTGAAACAATTACGAAGGTGCAATAAACACTGAATGGTTGAACTAATTAAGAAACTATTTGTTTTTTTATAGTTAGCCTTTTGTATTAATCCATGAAATTAAAGCTGGGATTTGTAAGCCGAGAAAGGTATTTCATTAGGCTAAGAACGAACTCTTCCCTATGGGTGACACTTAAATGGTCATCTTAAGTGTGCATTTGGCAAAATTTATTTTTGCCAACTTATTTTACTATTCAGTTTATTTTTGCTATTATTCATGGATTCCACTACACTTTTGGTACCATTCATAGGTCTCATTGTACTATTTCAGCTAGTTTTTACCTTTATATATAGTACTTTTAACAAAAAGAATTCAGTTTCAGCAAAATAAGCGGATCTCAAGCAGACCTTAAATGGGTTCCAATTAATTTTGAAATGTAGCTACTTAATTAATGGGATATATTTAGCTGATTTGTCATGGATAATCACCAATGGTGGCTCTAGAATAATTTTTAGGAGTGTTAATAAAAGATGAATTTTGGATAGGAAATGAATCTTGTAGTCTACAAGATCTCCTTACTACAAATTTGACCATAGTACCTGAAAGTTCAAATAGTGTAAAAACACCCTTGAACGTTTAGACCCCCAATTTACAAATTAACTAATTCAAGCTTTATGTCAAATAACTAGTGTGGGGAAAATGAACAAAAGCTATAATATAGAATTGGAAAAACAATCTAAGCCAAATTAAAATCACAACCCACAGCAGATAATAAAAGGCAAAGATAAAAAGGGAAGGAAGATGCAAACACAAAGACAACACGCGATGTGTTATCGAAGAGGAAACCGAAGCCCTCGGCGTAAAACCTCTCCGCCGCCCTCCAAGCGGTAAACAATCCACTAGAAAATGTAGTTGGGATACATGGACAACAATAGACCCTCCAAGCCTAATCTACCCAGTGCACCTAAGCCCTCCAAGCTTCTTGCTCCAACGAGGTTGCGCTGAACCTTTTTCTTTTCTAGCTTTCCAGATTCCGCTACTAGACCATAGCATCAACCAATGTAGATTGGTTCCTTCCTAACTGCTTCCCAGAACACGAAACAGCCCTCTCACAGTAATAAATATGGTGAGAACAATGTTTTGGTAAAATGCCTCTCAAGGGTTTGACAATGAAGAGGAAGAGAGTTGAGGAATTTGAAGAGACTTTAATGTATAGATTGTAGGTGAATCAATCTTGTTTTACTCTAGGGTTTCTCTCTCAAAATTCTCTCTGGAAGCTTTCTTTCTTTGTGGGTATAAGGGGTATATATACTAGGGTGAGAGAAGAATGTGAAACGTCAGGTTTTTCAAAACAGGGTTGGCTTGCGGCTTGGCCTCGCGACTTGACTAAGTCGCGAGATCCAGTCGCGAGATAACCGTATGGCCAGTTGTCTGGTTTTGTCCTATAGTGCTCCAGCTAACATGATTGCTCACCTTTTGGCATGCTTGGCACGTGTGCTGCATCTGGCGGCTTGCAGCCGCGAGTCACCCGCGAGATCTAGCCGCGAGTCATTGTTTTCTTGCACACTCTTGAGCATTCGACACTCTATCTCACTCACTACCCTTACAACAAAACCCACCTAAATACAAGGTTACTAAATGCTGAAATACAAGCAAATTTGGCACGGAATAAAGCCAATAAGATGGTTGATTAAATTCAATCTTACAATCTCCCCCTTTGGCTATTTCATGACAAAACCCTAAAACAGACTCTAGACTTAACATGTGAGTTGGGAACAGTTGAACAAAACTCACTCACACCTAACTCTAGAAGCTGTGAAGCACTTGAATTATAAGAACATGAAACTCCTGAAACACAACAATACACCATGATCATTGTATGCAGAAAAGTATGAAATGTATATGAAACAGGCTTAAGGTGATCAAGCAAAGATAAAGTGAAGTATCAAATCATGGCTTGATCAACCAAGTAATCACCACAAGGTAGTGATCACAGTGCTTCTTTACACTTGGAATGAACACTTGAACATACAAGTTAACAAGAATAAAGCAAGTTACTTGTATGCCTAACACTCAACCAATGCATAATACACTAAATATATGCATCTAGGAACAATCCTACAAGGGCACAAGAGTGACAGTACTTAAAAGAAAATGCAAGACATTTAGATAGAAGTACTGATTTAAACAAAGTATAAAAGGCTGCATAAAGCATGGTACAAATCATAAAGCCTACAAAAATGTATAAAAACATAACCCTAAAAGCTTACATAAGCAACATGGGTACAGAGCACAATATATATTGAATAACATCAACAATATATATAAAAAGAGTAAACCAAGTTTATAAGTTATGAGTTAGAAACACCAAAACCATAGTGTATCAAACCCATAGTAACACTTAATATCCAAAAACATAAACCCATAAGTTTAAAGGATAAGACTTAAAACAAAAGTATGTGTGTACTCCCTCTATTACTATGCACACTTCCCTTTGAGCTTTCTCCCCCTTATTGAATGGTCTCCCCCTTTTTGGCACGAATAGCTAAAGGCTGTCGTCCAACTTCTGTTGAATAGCTTCTAACTGATTCTCCATGGTCTTGAGTCGCATTTGAACATGGTTGTTGGTGGAGTAGAGAAGTGTCACCATCTCATCAATGCGTTTCTGAATATTTGCAAGCAAACTACCCACTCTATCAATTTGAGGATCAGTTTGTGCTTGCGGAATGCTAGCTTGTGGAACTTCAGGGATGACACGCGAAGTAGGTGTGGTATGTACAGGTGTCTCTGACTCAGGAGCAGATGGAGTAACCGGAGAGATGTGTGCACTATTTGGTGTTTTAGAGGAGTGACTTCTGCTAGCTTGAAGAGTGTACATGGAAATTGGACGCTGACGGGTCAACATTTTTCCATCTGTGGGAGGAACAATGCCTTCATGAAGAATGAACTTCATGATGAGACTGCAAAATGGAATACATCCTCGAGTTGCAGTTCGAACCGCGGTCTTCCTCGTGGTTTGAAAAATGTGAGCATAGATGTCAATGGGGGCTCCTGTAATAAGATCACAAAGGAATTGAGCTCTCCCAAGATTTATGAAGGTAGTGTTAGACAGTGGGTAGAGATTAGAGAACATAATCAACTTCAGTGTGGTCAGCTCTGGTGCAAACTTTGCGGTGCTGATGGATGTGCCTGTATTGGATACTTCATGATCAGAGCCTAGAACTTGTAGAATGTCTTGAATCTCTGGAGTTCGATCATCGTACGGAGTTAGATCCACATTTTGAGGTCTAGTGATGCAGAGAATATCAGCGATGGAGTTCGGGGAAATGCCAAATTCCTTTCCTCTGACCCAGAAAATGAGTTCAACTCCAAGATCACTTGCATTTGAGAAGCATTCCTTAACCGGTTCATTCATTGGATCGACAAAATTCCCAAACAAGTTTGCCCAATCTCGTGGCTTAAAGATTCGAGGGATAAAAGCGGTCCCTAAGGTGTCAAACTCCACCACCCGTTCCACTATAGGAGTTGACTTGTCAAAGATGTTTGAGTAGATGTGTGAGGTAAGCAGGGTTCTGAACCTCTCCAAATTGGAGTCTTGAGATGACTGAGATGAGAGTCGAGTCCTTAGCAACTAGGGTTGTTGGATCGTCAGCAACAATGTCTTTGCCCTTAAAGGATCGACAAGACAACTGCAAGAGAATAGGCACGCAACAAAGAACCAAAAATAGCACCACACAAGATAAATACCAACATGATTAGATGCAAATAAGAGTGTAAACCAGAGATTTTATACACAAATACAAACTTAAGATAGGTCAGACCCAAACAGAACCACAATCAATACTAAAGTGCACAATGAGACAGGTGCAACAAAATGGTGAAAGTGCAATAGAGCATAGAGTAACACAAATTCAGAAATAACTGTCAATGAGACAGTCTACCATGACCATGATATGCACAGATTAACAACATTCGAACATTAAGAACGGATAGCATAAATAAGACCACATAAGATAGGAATAGGCATAAAATATCAAAATGAAAGATCAGAACACCCAAAATAGAGCACATGGCAGTGAGACATAACATTCAGAAAATGAAGTGTTTTAAAGAGAAACTTTCAAGATGCAATCACACACATTTTATGTCATCATAAAAACACAGTGATATGAGATAAGTAATCCAATGCCGCAAGCATACTTCAACACACACACACAAATGAATGGAGCAAGTCACAAAAAGTACCAAACCCATTTATCAAAAAAGTTTGAAAATCAACAACAGGCAAATAACAGAACAAAGAAAAAACACAGTGTGACCAACAATATGAAAACGGATGAAAGCAACAACAAACACAACCAGCCATACCCATCAAACAAAGAGAAGAATGTTTCGAAAATAGTATCTACTCAAATGGCAAAAAAAACATTCATTAAACAGAGAATATGAGATGAGGAAAATAAGACCCATACCTTTTCTTGATGATTTTGAGAAGAAATGAAGCAACAATGGAGTTTGAAAATGGGTACACAGAGTGTTTGGGAAGGAGATAGTTGAGAGAGAAGATGAATAGTCACAAAAGTTTGAGGGAAAACTGAAAAAGATTTAAAAACTGCCCATATTTTTGCCAAACATGCGTTTTTCGTGATTTAAGAGAGTCGCCAACAAGTTGCCAGGTCAAGCCGCCAAAACACTCAAAGGTAAAATTTTGAAAAATTTTCTAAGTATTTTTTGCGACTGGAAGGTCTACCCGCGAGAGAGTCGCGAGCTGAGCCGCGAAAATCTCTGAGTAACCCTCGCGACTGGACCTTTCACTCCTGAACAAGTTGCCAAAATTGACCAGCGAACTCGCGACTGAGGCCTGCGACTTGACTAACCCGCGACTGAGTCGCCAAAATAGGGCAAAAATGAATTTTTGAAATTTTCAGATTTTAAGAACAAAATACTTTTCAAAAACACCTAAAACAATCAAAAATCTTTTTGTGTTTGAATGAACAAAGATTGAGCATGTGAAAACATATTTCATCAAGTACAATCACACAAATGAATATGACATTTATTGAACATAAACTTGTGTGTTGTGTGTAGATATCAACAGTGAGATAGTCCTTAGTCTAATGTGAAATTTCAATAATCAATTCAACCAAGGCATACACAATTAGCACTAGATTATGTGACCCATCTCAATTATAGAAATATGCATATATGACCTCCCACAAAACTTGATAACATAACTTGGAGCTTTACATTTGACTCCACTTTCAATCATAGCATTTGATCCTTTCGAGATAATCACCTCTTATTGTGAGAGTGATATTTGATATTTCACCTTGATGAGATAGCCTTTGGCTTTTTGAATAAACTTTCACTTTAATTTTTGGTCGCTTTCCCTTTTTCCTAGTCGAATACTAGTATGTGCGACAGGTTTTTGTAGTTCAATAGCTCTTTACATTTGGAGATTTACATTTGGTGAGCTCTTTTTAGCAAAGACAAAAATAAAAAGTGGGAAAATATATAGACACAAGTCTATGCATGTCTTAAGATCAACAAAATCATTCACTAATCATTTATGACAAGTTTGAAGATCTATTTACAACAATCACATAGATTTCAAGATTTCTCCCACAGTGATAAGAGTGCAAAGAAACAATCTATGCTCGAAAATGCATAAAGTCATTAGCACAAAGGTACAAGGCAAAACAAGTTTAGAGACAAAACTTAACTATGTCAATCAAACTTTTTGATTTTCTAATTTTTATGTGATTTTTGGATTTTTGACACAAGAAGAAAAAGATTGATAAAAAAAAAACAAAAAACAAAAAGAAAACCAAAAGTATGCACAAAAAGACAAACAAACAACCATCAACATAAACAACAAGTAAACAATCAAACACTGTCACAAATCATAGGAAGTATTAATGCATGGACATGTTGTAATGCTTATGCATGAGTACCCTTTTTCACCCACACATCACTTGCGTTTGGGGTGATTTCCTTATAGGATTGGGTACGGGTGTTAGGGCTTTCAAACCTTCGTGTGAAGCTTTCCAAGCAGTTGGTGAATGCCCCAATCATCTTCATCACGTTCATCATTCCGGGATCACCGTTTTGATCTCTTGATGGTTCCCTAGCCCAATTTCTTCTATCATTTCTAGGTCCTCGTGACCTTTGAGGAGTTGCACTATTCTTTACTCTCAGCTTCTGATAATTTGGTCGAGTATGCCCTTGAAGTCTGCAATGATGACACACATAATTTGATCTAGGACCTTTTTGTTGTCGTGGACAAGACTTGGCTCGGGATTCAGACCTACCCACAGATTGATTACGTGAATTCAACAACCGTTCGTTCCCCACATTTCTCTTCTCCTCTATCTTAGGCTTCTCAGCAATAGGACCAACATCAGCTGATTCTTTGGCCTTTATAAACTTCACTTCTTTAGTGACATTTCTAGATGAGCTACTTCCTCCGGTATATCCCAATTCGGATTTGTCTGAAAAGCTCTTTTGAGATGAAATAACATCATCTAGCTTCTTGGTGGTGACCCTCTCTATTTTATCATTCGCTTGCACAACCTCTTGCTCAAGAAATCTCACTTTTGTGTAAACTTCTGACAGCTCACCATTCAGTGTTTCTATCTCACATTTGGCCTCCCTATATCGGATTAGGAGACTTTTATAGTCCCCCTCTGCCTTCTTCATTTTTCTCACAGCTGCCTTGGCCACCCTTGTGTACTTACCCGACTTCTCCAGGAGTGAGTTATAATTCTCTTGAAGATTGGCTGTGCTTTCATCTTCTTCAGCATCTGATTCTTCAACAACTCCCAGTGATTCTTCATCACTATGTTCTCCAAGGTCTCGTACAAGCAGATTCAACTTGTCTGAAGACTCAACATGGGCAATAGTCATAAAAGCTGAATAGTTCCCCTCTCCATCACAGCTTTCTTCAGAATCTGAGTCACTCAATGTCGTGGCATACAAACCTTTCGATTTCAAATAATTCAGACATTCTTTCTTAAAGTGTCCATGCTCGTTACATTCGAAACAAGTGACACTTTGTGTAGATTGGAATTCTTTTCCATCTTTCTTTTTGAATTCCCTTTTCTCCCTTCCGAAACTTTGGAATTTTCCTTTATCACCAAATTTGCCATTATTTTTTAATTTCAAGAATTTTCGAAAAATTTTTACAAGGTATGCAACATCTTTGTCAACCACATCTTCTCCCGATGAGTCATGGTCTTCCACCTTCTCATTAATGGTTTTAAAGTAAGAGATTTACTCTTCCGTTGATTGGGTAGTGACATCTTATAAGTCTGAAGAGAACCAACCAGCTCCTGGACTTTGATGTCATTAAGGTCCTTACTCTCTTCAATCGCTGTCACTTTAGTATGAAAACATTCCAGCAATGATCGAAAGATCTTCCTTACAATTTTAGAATCCTCCGTTTTCTCTCCCAAATTGAACTTGCTTACAATCACCTCATTCAGCTTACTATAGAAAAAGTCAAAGGACTCATCCCCACTCATTTTTAATTCCTCAAACCGAGTGGTTAGCATCTGCAGCTTGGTGTCTTTTACTTTCTTCGTGCCTTCGTAAGTGGTCTCCAATATCTTCCATGCTTCTTTAGCAACGGTAATGTGAGAGATCCTGTGAAATTCATCTGGAGACACACCATAGAAAATAGTATTGAGTGCTTTACTGTTAGCATTAGATGCAGCGAGTGCTGCCTTATCCCATGAGGATTTGGCTTCCTTAGGCTTGGTCCAACCTATCTCAACAGCATCCCAAACAGATTCATCAATGGAACACAGAAAAGCTCTCATGCGAACCTTCCAAAAAGCATAATTACTACCATCAAAATATGGAAGTGCATTTAGGGATTGAGACCGATCCATCTCAATAGGGAGTCAAGGATCACACAATGGTAATGAAACCACTAGAAGTGTACCCGCTCTGATACCAATTGAAAGTTCAAATAGTGTAAAAACATCCTTGAATGTTTAGACTTCCAATTTACAAATTAACCAATTCAAGCTTTATGTCAAACAACTAGTGTGCGGAAAATAAACAAAAGCTATAATATAGAATTGGAAAAACAATTTAAGCCAAATTAAAATCACAACCCACAGCAGATAATAAAAGGCAAAGATAAAAAGGGAAGGAAAATGCAAACACAAAGACAACACTCGATGTGTTATCGAAGAGGAAACCAAAGCCCTCGGTGTAAAATCTCTTCGCCGCCCTCCAAGCGGTAAACAATCCACTAGAAAATGTAGTTGGGATATATGGACAGCAATAAACCCTCCAAGCCTAATCTACCCAGTGCACCTAAGCCCTCCAAGCTTCTTGCTCCAACGAGGTTGCGCTGAACCTTTTTCTTTTCTAGCTTCTCAAATTCCGCTACTAGACCATAGCAGGAACTAATGTAGATTGGTTCCTTCCTAACTGCTTCCCAGAACACCAAACAGCCCTCTCACAGTAATGAATATGGTGAGAACAAGGTTTTGGTAAAATGCCTCTCAAGAGTTTGACAATGGAGAGGAAGAGAGTTGAGAAATTTGAAGAGACTCTAATGTATAGATTGTAGGTGAATCAATCTTGTTTTACTCTAGGGTTTTTCTCTCAAAATTCTCTCTAAAAGCTCTCTTTCTTTTGTGGGTATAGGGGGTATATATACTAGGGTGAGAGAGGAATGTGAAACGTCAGGTTTTTCAAAACAGGGCTGGCTCGCAGCTTGGCCTCGCGACTTGACTGAGTCACGAGATCCAGTCGCGAGATAACCATATGGCCAGTTGTCCTGTTTTGTCCTGTAGTGCTCTAGCTAGCATGGCTGTTCACCTTCTGGCATGTTTGGCACGTGTGCTGCATCTGGCGGCTTGCAGCCGCGAGTCACTCGCTAGATCTAGCCGCGAGTCTCTGTTTTCTTGCACACTCTTGAGCATTCGACACTCTATCTCACTCACTACCCTTACAACAAAACCCACCTAAATACAGGGTTACTAAATGCTGAAATACAAGCAAATTTGGCACGGAATAAAGCCAATAAGATAGTTGATTAAATTCAACCTTACAGTACCAACATACAAGAGAATAAAAGATAAACTCTTACTTCATTTGACATATTGGTTCATAATACAATGAACATACTAATTATTGTTGTTAAGATGAAATCTGAAAAATCATCTATTGTTTATAAATACAATAGACGTATTAATTATTATTGTTAAGTGAATTGTAATTACTATTGCTCAAAATTCTTTTATCTATTAGTTTGTCTTTACTCTTTACGATTCTTTTATTTAACAATTCAACTCAACTTTTACAACTATTGCACTTTGTAATTTTATTAAGTGTGTGTTTGAGTTTTGATTATAAAGCGAGCTTATTGCTCTCTTTTTTGTCCCACTATATGTAGGTTCCATGTGAGTCCCTACTTGTTTTATTTAGCCTTTACCTTTTATTTATGCTGCTTTCAGCAAAAGTAAGATAAGTTGTTCCCAAGTGGACTAAGAAAATTTTTGTTCTGTTAACATTTGTTTTTGTCTTCACCCAATCACCCTCAACCTATCCCACGCCCGTAGTCCCTACTCAACAAATAACAAATTAAAAACACATTTATGTTTAGCAACTTTTTTTTTCAAGGTTTTAGATCAAATTGGTTTGTTGTTGGGCTTTTTTTCTTTGTTTAAAAATGCTAAGATATTGGTAAGAAGATCATATTCAATTTTATTTCAGCTGTACTTTGAAAAAAAATAAGGTCAGAGTGTTGAAAATTTTATTTAGGGGTCAAAATAAAATAAAAATAAAAATATTATATATAATATATATATTTTTTTGCAAGTCAGCTAGCGCCACCCCTGTTAATCACGGAAAATTACTAGATACTCTTAGAGTAGAGAAACATAGTACTCCTTTATCTTATATGAATGGTGAATATTATCATATAAATCTAATTAACGTGAGAGAGGAACTATCACGTTGTAAAACTTTGAGAATATTGAATAACTACTTGTTTAGTAACCTATTTTCCCAATTGCAATTGATAGGCCAAAAATGAATTGACCTATTGTGATAAATTAACCAATTAATTTAGCCAAATGAATTAATTAAGTTAATTAACATGCAAACGCATGGTAGCACAAACAAATCACCAATAAATTAAGTATGTAGCGAAAAATAAATTTGATACGGAGATTTGTTTACAAATGGGGAAAACCAATACAACAAAAACCTCCTCCAGGTGATTTTAAAGTCACCACTCTCGAAATTCTACTATTATCACAACAAGCGGTTATAAGTAAAAGCATCCTTATACCTTATACCAACCTACAGTTGAACCCTTACCCTAATACCCAATTAGACTTTTTCTGTAGTAACAATTTCTCCTTTTGACACACGGTTCCCAGTATGTGACTAACCAACGATGAAGATCAAGAAGATGTTTGGTCACAAAACCTTATGGTGCACAAACACAGCAACTTCTTCACAAGAATGATGAACTAGGGCAAATTCTGTCTCCGGTCACAATTTTCTTAAACAAACTTTGCTCAACACTTGTGCAACTTGTGAACACTTTGACGGCCATTAAAATAATCCATTTATATGTCTAGGGTTGTGAGAAAAGAAAGCCCAAACACATAAACATGGATTGGAGTTAAAATAGAACTGAAATTCTATTTTTCATAAACCTCGACAGATACCCTATCTGTCGAGCTACTGTCGAGCCACGAGTTTCAACAACTCTACAGGTCTCGATAGATAGATAGCTGTCAAGCTAGCTGTTGAGCTTTAATGAACAACACTTTTTCAGCTTGTTTCTTAGACAAACTTGCATGGTTTTAATACTTGATCTTGAAACACAGTTTCTTGAAGTATTAAACACATCCTAGATCTACCCAGTTACAAGTAAAGTGTATTTTGTCAAAGAATTAGCCAATTACATAAAATAGTGACATATGTTTCTAACAAGTGAATCACATATGTCCTAACAATTTCCCCCTTTGGCAATCTATGACAAAACCATAACAAACAAATGAGATATAAGAGAAGTTATAAATCACTTAACTTATATTCACTTGTTGAATACAATAAAATCTATCCTAACACAAACTTTTGAAAAATTTTGTAAGAAGAGAGTTTATAGCAAGTAGACTTTGACAACCTGTATTTCTGAAACACTTTAAACAAAACTCATCAAGACATCTTTGTATGAAACAGAAATAATATATTGCATATAAGTAATAAAAGCCATGTGTATAAAGAAAGAAAAGAAACAACACATGCAAGGGTAGGTGAAAGAAACATACATCAACATATATAAGGAATAAGTACAGTGTATGTCAATAATGGTCACAAGACCCATGTACAAGAATAAATGTATCTAAAATAGAGAAAAGAAAAAGATACATGTAATCCTCATAGCATCCCTCAATAATATCAACACTCCCCCTAACAAAGATGTCCTATACTAACTCTCCCCATAAGAAAGACTACTCTCGTATCCAAAACTACTCTCCCTTTTTGTCACGAGTGACAAAGGGTAAGAGTGTCAAGTAGACATCTCATTGGTAGAGCTAGTATCTCTATCATCATCATCATCAGAAGCATCCTCGTCTTCACCATCATCACCATCCTCATCCTCAAAATCAGAAACCACTGGAGAAGGTGGAGGAGAAGCCTTAGGAACAAAGTCACCCATGAACACCTGCCGTCGTGCAATATGACCGACACGAATGTTCACCTGATACAACTCTGTAAAGAGTGTATCAAGGCAAGCATCCATGCGTTGCAGCTACGCCATGATGTCTCCAAGTGACACATCGCTTGTAGAAGAGGAGGGAGTGAATGTGGATGAAGCAGAACGAGATGGAGCTGAACGGGAGGAAGGAGCTACTAAATCCGACTGCTGTGATGATGACTTGCATAATGTAGCATAATTTATCACTTCTCAACTTTAAACTTTAGTCTAATTTTATTTATTTTTGTTGATTTTAGATTTCATTATTGTTATTTAAATTTTATTCCAAATTTGAAGAAAATGAAGACCCAAATGTTAGAAGCATAAAACGGGGAGAGAGAGTTGGGCTTTTGAAGGAAACACGTTTTGGGTTGAAAATAGAAGGGCAACATGTTTAAGAAAGAAAAGGGAGCACTGAACTAAAAAAAAAGGAAAGGGTGCTAAACTGAAAAACAGAGGACGACGTTGAACTGTGAAGACGAAGCAGCAGAGACGAAAACGAGAGATTATTTCAAGCATCCATTTGTCCTTACAATCTTCTCAGATACATTATGGTGAATTCATTTCTATTGAGTTTAATTTTTAGTATGAACTAAATCTTCTTTATTCTAGGAAAACGATGTAATCTAATTCCGAATTTTGATTGCTTTTCTATGGTAATTTGAATTAATTCTCTTCATTTTTGTCTAATTTATTCTGAGCTTATTGCTTCTAATTAACTGACCATTAATTAGATGATTTTGATCTTGTGATTTGCTGTCAAAAGAGGGAATTATAGGATAGATCTTGAATATTTCGGCATAGGTAAATATAGAGATCGAAAGACTTGTATGAACTTTTTTAGTATTAACATTGTTGATCTTAATGCTTTCTTGCTTTATTAAGTTGCATACTCTTGTATAAAATAATGAACAAGAATGTTTCCAATTGATTGTCGAAAGAGGCTTTTGGATGAGTTTGGAGATTGCTAACAAACAGAGAGAATTAAATTCAATTAGCTAGATGAGTATAGTATAGTGAGGGATTAGATGAAATTGATTTCCTAGAAGTTTTCTCTCCATTAATTTGATTCTCGAGCAACATCTTGTTTTTCCTCTGTGTATTTTCTTGAGCTTGATTTTATTTTAAATTCCAATTACAAAAATCTTAGTGATTTCTCTAGATAAAATTGAGATTAGCAAAATTTTGGTATTTGTCAAAAGTAAGTTACCAATCCCTGAGGACGATATTCTTCTCATCACTTTACTATAAAACTACGATACTGTGCACTTACAGTTTTGCATCGACCACGTGACCGAAACTGCGCCTCGCTACGTTTAACAGTTGCGACGTCTATGGCACACATGACAGAGAAAAGGTCAGAAGAGGGAAAAGGAACAGAAAAATGGCATAAAATCCGCATGGTAGCCGAAGGGAAAATGAGCTTATAACAGGTAGCCATATCCCTATACACATCTATAAGAGAGAAAATAAAATGTGAAGGAAAATCAATAGTGAGATGCTCAAGAAGAGACAACAAAAATCGAGCACGAGGCTCTGTGATAGAGTTGTAATGAGAGAGTGGGTGCAAAAAAAAAGTCATCACCATGTTTATGAATCTAGGACCTTTAGCAAAGGCCTTACATGGTATAAACTAACTGTTACCCCAATCAGAAGGGCACTCGTAGAAAGCAGAGATCATCTCGTCTTTGGATACAGTCCTCAAACACTCATATCCAAGGTAGTCAAGATGCTTTACCCTCAAGACATGAAGCACATTCGCAACAAGTTACGGTGTGACAACAATGCGTGTACCTTAAATGCGAGTAGATTAGAGAGGTATTAAAGAATCGAATCTATGCATGTTGGAGTAAAACTCCTAAATCAGCACGGAGGGACATGTGACCGAGACGTCACACAATAACTCCCAAACTCAACTGTGAATGACATCAGGTAGGTCAGTGTCAGCAAAGTTTGCCAAAATGACTCGACGTTTCAAATGAACACCTCATCGAGAAAAGTTCTCAGAGAAGTACTTTCGGACATCCTCATCGTGGAACCGAATATGAGAAGGAGTAGGATCAGAAGACTAAGATGATGCCCTAGAACGCAAAGGGTTCTGGGATGGAGCTGACTTACGCTTAGGTGCCATAGACACGACTAACGTAAACAGAAAAGAGAGGGAGAGAAATAAACAATCAAAAAAGTCCCAACAAATTTCAAATATAGCAAGTATATTGAAAAAGGAGTACGTATGCATGGGGAATGCATGAACATGTGACATGCAAAGGAAATTGCATCATGGGCTCAGCCCAATCCAATCATACTAGCACACAATCAGTTTAACATATATATCACACATCTAAATGCATGAGAATATAGTTATAATGCATGTGTGATGCAATGCATGAGATTTTAAACTCATTTAATCAAAAATCCATCCCAAAATTTCAACAATAACTCATTAATTTTGAAAAACCCCAAAATTTTTTAAAAACCCCAAAACCTAGGTTTCAAAACATGAAATGCATGTAAAAGAGAGATAAGAAACATACCAAGTGAAGAAAAAAACTTGAGAAAGCTTGAAGAACACTTGGAATTGAGGTTTAGAGTGAGAAAAAGTGTTTAGGGAGGAGAGAACACAAAGGTATCGAGAGAGAGATTGAGAGAAATGAAGGTCGGATCACACAGAACCTATATATAGAGGTTCAGTAAAGTTCGACAAATAGAGGTGTCGAAAGGTGTCGAGCCATCGGTTGAGGAAGGTGTCGAGAAAAACAACGTCGACAGATGTAACTATCGAGAAGGTGTCAAGGTACAAGGCAAAGACACAAGAAAAGAAGTTCCATCGAGCCACCAGCTGTCATGAAGCTATCGAGGATCCAGGAACTTTCTTGATCGATCCACCTAGCTGTCGAGGATCTGTCGAGATTGCGATAACAAACAGCTTAAGAGCTCGATAGATAGCCAGGTGTCGAGGAGGTGTCAAGATTGCTTAAAATTAGTTTTTCAAGAAGAAAAAAAAAAAAAAAAAAAAAAAAAAAAAAAAAAAAAAAAAAAAACCAGATATGAATGTAATCAAGCATGCAACTCAACCAAATATCCAATTAACATTTTAAGTTCTCAAAATCATCTTTCAACAACAATTTTTAAGCACATAGATCCCAAAAACACACACACACATACTGAACAAATCTAACCAATTTTATATTTCAAAAAACAAGTTAAAACAGTTTAGTGAGCATACATTAACGCATATAAACCTTGTGATGGCCAAATCACATTGTACCTGCACATGTATCAAGAGTAGCAAAGAATATTGCGTCTTGTGTGTGAAAAACATTGCAAGATTGCATAAGTGTATACATATTATGACGATTTGAGATATGAGAAAATCACTTTAACTCACACACAATCATAACTATTTGATGGGGACTATCACCTTCGAGGTATATCCTATAACTCCTACATCTCCGATAATACACGCTTGTAATTATATTTAAAGTATTTTGATCTTTTTGCTTTTTATTTTTCTTTGCATATATTTTTTTTAAAGCAAATCATGCATGAGCATATAAGAGATAGAAAAAAAAATACCCAATTATGTTAAGCTTTTGACATTCCAATTTTACTATGTCAAAGCACACAAATGTCATTTCATGATTGGCGGGCAACAGTGGTGAGATGGTTATTTATACTTTTCTCTTAGGATTTTCTAATCCTTCCCATCAAAAAGAGTGATACGAGTGTTAAGTACCAGATATTACTTAATCTTACTCATCACAAACATGAGCCACAAAACTCACTTGCTTAGTTGTACATAGAGATGCTCATCTAAGCTACAAAAGATACAAAATTTAGAAAACTTTGTTTCAATGGTCATCCAAAGTACACAAGTACCAATGTACACAAAACACACA
Source organism: Quercus robur (assembly GCF_932294415.1). NCBI lineage: Eukaryota > Viridiplantae > Streptophyta > Magnoliopsida > Fagales > Fagaceae > Quercus > Quercus robur. The sequence goes on from NC_065542.1 coordinate 40,945,626, forward strand.
TTGTTTTTGTATTTTTTTTTTTTTCAATTATTATTATTATTTTTATATCAAAAACAAAATAAATAAAACTGAAAGCAAACAAAAACATGTTAAATAAAGTAAAGTATAAAACTAGACTGACTCAAAACTTGAAAGCAAATACATAAGTAATGCACACACAAAAACAAGAAGAGAGAAAGAGAAAAGTGATAGAATCACTTGAAGCCATTTTCTTTCCACACCCTAGAAGAATCTTTCCTTTGATTAAACCCTTGAATTGGCAGTGAGAGGGAAGAATTGAAACCGTTTAAGTTCGAAAGGAACACGAGGGTTTTAAGAAGATCTCTAAGGGGAGCAAGAGAGGATTGAGACTGATTCTGGCTTCCAAATGCTACCATGTCGTTGCTCTGTTGAGTAGCTAACCACTTATAGCAATTTGGTCTAGTATGACCGGCAACTCCACAATGATGACAAAGATGCTACTTCTTCTGTTTAGGCTTTTGAGAGTTAGCCTTTTTAGCCCTAAGGTTTTTAGCTTCCTTTTTATTTTGCTTAGGGAGTGCTCCTAAGATAGATTTACCTTTGTCTATGTTCTTACTAGCTAAATCAGTTTTAACATCATTGTTCTTAATTTCAACATTATTAGCAATAGGAACAAAAACAGTAGAACTAGTAGAAGCAATATTAGAAGAAGAGAGACCATACCCTAAACCTGTTTGATCATAAGCAGATTTTTGAAGACTGAGCATCTCATTATGCTTTGCACTTGAAGTCCTTTCCAATTGAGCTCTGACTTGAAATAGCTCCCCTTCAAACTTCTTAGTCTTCTCAGCCAAGAAATTGTTCTTGAACCTCAGTGCTCCAATAGTCTGATTGGCCCCATCAAACTTTATGGAAAGCTTTTCACGATCAAGTTCCACATCACTGAGCTTCTTGGTGGTCAGCCTATAAAGTTTTTCATGTTTCTCAGAAAGCTTGTATAATTTCTCATACGCTGTATGGATATCATCTTGATCATCCATCTTCTCAAACTTAGACTCCACCAATTCCTCTTCTTCATCCACATCTTCAACAATCCCATCAATAGGATTGACAGTGATAGTGAAGGCATTCAGGATTCCGTCATCCTCATTGTCGGAATCATCCTTAGGCTCGATGTCACTCAAAGTAACAGCAAGTGCCTTACTCTTCCAAATGCTCTTGAAATATGTAAGACAAAATGTTGTTTTTGGGTCAAACACATTTTGGAAAATTATATATGGATATAAGTTTTCTTAAAAGTGTTGTGTTGTGACCCTATTATACATTATTATATATAAAAATGCATCATATTTGGTATTGCATTTAGGGAAATGCATGGATTGTTTACATGGAAAATATGAGCATCTTTGACTTAATCCTATGATAAGGAATTCATGGACTTTATGGTATATTGGAAACTTAAAGATGCTTATTTATCTTGTCTTGTATTATTTGGGAAATACTGGTGTTAAACATTTTTGACAAGAAATACTTTTGAGAATATTGTGGATATTTGGTTGTTGTAATATCTTATGAAACTACTTAGAAGTAAACTATGTATTTTGAATACATTGAACTTGTGAGATTTTGATGTGGCTTTGCCCTTGTGCTATGATGTTGGTGATTACCCCATTTTGGTGATAACAAGCCAAGTTAGAGACTCACACTTTTCATGACACAGGTAAATCCTTGAGTGTGTGAGTGAGGCCACTGCCTATAGGGCCAAAAGACCACCTGCAAAAAGGGATACTGTGTGACACGTCATTTCCTGCTGCCCATGGGGGGAAGAGGTAAATCCTTAAGTGTGTGGGTGAGGCTAGGCAGGGCCAAGATACCACATGACGTGTTATCCCCTACTGTTCATGGAGGAAATAGGTAAATCCTTGAGGGTGTGGGTGAGGCTTGGTAGGGCCAATAGACCACATGCCAAAAGAGGTGCGTATCATGCTAGTGTGTTCGGGCTCTAACTTGTTTGTGGCGGTATGATGTCTGGGTGATATCTCCGTCCTTGTTGGTCCTTGTTGCATCTTGGGTGAGGTTTTCTAGTTTTGAAATGGTATTGGATATTTTAATGGCTCATAGTGAATGAAATGTAGTTTCATAGTTATTTTTGGAAGCTTGGTACTAAACTATTCCTATCATTCTTGTTATGTAGTTAATGAAATTGTTTTGCATAAATTAAATGGAAATTCCCAAATTATAGCATGTTTTGTAAAACGCTACTTATTATGAAACTTGAATTTCCCCTACCCCCATTAATTATGCTACTTATTGGGTTTTGTCTCATTCCATTATTTTACAAACTTTTTTAGAGTAGACAACTATCGTTTTGAAACAGCTTTTTGGTGGCTAGCAATAGTTAGACTAACTGCTAATGGAGGTTGACTTTTGTGATGGAGAGAATTGATGATGCATAACTTAGAGTAAGCTTAACCCGATTCTTTTGTATCTAATAGTGGTTATGCCTTTTTTTCCACTAATGGGACAAGTTGATAATATGTAATTATTTATTCAGACCTCCATTCTTTTGTGACCAATGGTCATTATATTTATTGCATAGAGTTCTGATTTACTTTGGGAGTATATTTAATGGAATTATTATGATAATTCTTAATGCTGGTACTTGATATGATTTTATTTGGATTGAATTGTCAAAAGGAACAAAATCTACAGGGACCTTTGAGATGTCTTTTTCATGCTTTGGACCCTTTCAGGTTTGTGGCGTGACATAGGTTGTGATTGAGATATAAGTTTAAATACTTAGGAAGAGTTTGTCAGTAATATGTTTTGGTCTTTTATCTAGGTGACGAGAATGAGAACATGGACGCTTGAGCTCCTCTTGTACAAATCTCTCGCGTCTTCTGTTTTCAGGTAAGAGATTTGTGACATGTGCTTTTGATAAGTATAAAGATTGTTTAGAAAAGTATTATGCATTAAAGTTTTTAATTAGAGATATTACATATAAGCATGATTTAAGTAAAATATATGTTCATGAGTTGTTCAATCTTATATATATATATGATAATTTCAGCATATTGATGCTAGTACTTATATTACGAACATAATATTTAAGAATGAAGTGGATATGCTACTATTATGAAATGTTTTCGGGTTTATGTCCTCTGGTGATCTGAACTCGGCCAGTAGGGGTTAATTACTGGCTTTCCATGGAAAATGTCATCTGTTTGGCTATTTAAAGTGGAGGAAATAGGGCTACCCATAACTCTAATCTGAATAAGACCTTCTTCCCAATCTGTACGGACGGTGAAGAGGAACAAAACCTTGAGGGGATGTGCCATCAGGCCTCCCAGAGAGGACAATATCATACATATGAAGGCACCCTAATGTGATGAGGCCTTCTCTGTCGTGCACATGCACCAAGTACAGACTTATTAGCTATGGACTAACCAATATGTTATGAACAACTATATTATGTTAATTCATCATGAGAGAATTATTTTGTTTAAATGCATTATGAAAGGTTAAAAAGCTCTCACGAAAAGAAGTTTATGATGAAGCATTTTATAGTTTTTTTAAAAAAAAGATAAGGTTATTGAATTATGTTTATGTTCCTTATTATGTCATTTTATGATTATATGAAAGGAAAATGAAGTACTTTCATCTAAGAGCTTATAAGTTAGTTCAAGAGCAATATGAATAGTATGAAGGCTATTTTATCAAAGCTAGCATACCCATAAAGTATTTGATTTACATGCATTCTTATTAAAGGCCCATGGAGCTTAAAACTTACTAGGCTTCGTAGCTCACTCTATTATATTTCAGTGCACAGGTTTTTCTTAGAAGTAACGAGAGTATTAGAGGTGGCAAGAATTTTGTGATTCTCGTTTGTTAGAATGTATAGTTTTTGTGTTGTAAAGTAGTTTAACTCTTTTGTTATATAGGAGGAATCAAGATGTACTTGATCTTTGAGCACAGATGTAATTCGGTTCCTTAGTTTGTTTTGAACTCCAGTTGTATGTCTTTGTGTTTAAGTTTGTAATAAGAGTTTTGCTGAACGTTTAGCTATGTAATATTACACGAATACTTGATGTTTCAACCAAGTGATGATCTTGCAAAGTTCAAATGAAATGAAGTTTCAAGGTTTTCATCATTTTTGTAGATTGTGGCTTTTATGCAAGAATATAAGCAGGAATATAAGAAACAATTCTTGATAAGTACCTTTAGTTTAGGTTGGTTCATGTTGGTATTGAGGTAAACTTGATATTAAGATGCCAGTCATGCTTTAAATTTTGAAGTACTAGTTTGGGTTGTGACAGGACTTTTCTTTAGGATGACATATAAATGATCATCTTAAATGAGTTCCAATTGATAATGAAATGCTAGCTACTTGGTCAATGCGAGACCTAACTAGTTGTCATGCTTAATCATGGAAATTATTTAGTACTCTCTCTTGCAATATGTGAATGGTAGATTAAACTATTAATTTAATAACTTCACTGCTATTAAGTGAGAGAAGAGAGCATGTTACTATATTTTGAGAATACTGAATAGTTAATTGATTGATTACTTGTTTTCTCAATTGTAATACTACACACACACACACACACACACACATATATATAATGAATGCATGAAATAAGATAAATAGATTTTTATGAAAATATAATTGAATAGAAAAAGATAGAATAATGTATATATTTTTAATTCTAGTTTCCTAGTCTATTTGAAATTTATAAAATAAAATGAAAAGAAAAAAAAAATTAGTTTTACTATTAAATCTCTTTATATTTTATTTCTTTCCTTTTAAATTGGGATGGCACCTACTATTGAACAAAAAAATTTTGGAACAAAAAAAAAATCTCTTTAATTATTGAGGAAAATGATAATTTTCCCTAACTTTTACCTTTCTCTCTCTCTCTCTCTCTTGAAATTTGAAAAACTCTCAAATCGTAGAATAACGGTGGGATCCACTACCCCTTTCCCTTCTACCCATTTCCTTGTCCTAATCAAGATGTTAAAATGTCATGAAAAGTATAACCTGTAAACAAAGATACTGAAAATTAAGCTAACTGACCTAGTCTGCATAAGATGCATGTACATGGGTTATATATATATATATATACGTATGTTAATTTACCTTCTTACCCTCCCCATTGCCAAGTTGACATCCCTGAAAGTCAAAAAACATAAATACATCATTACCCACTCAAAACCTAAGAGGCTATAATAGGATGGAAAGATCTTTGAGTAAGCCAAAGAGGACTGCTTCCTCTTTGTTACCGTGGAAACCCTCAAACATAGATAGCTTCAAGCCTTTCTTCTATGCAGCAATACATGTTTTGGTTTTCAAAGAAAATCTGCCAGTCCCATCTTCACTAAGGTCATTCCTGTAAATACTTGGCTAACAACAACCTTTATCTTCATCTCCTTCTTGCTTATAATATTCTTCTTTATCTGTTCTTTCTTTGTTCTTTACTCTTGAGTCTTATTCATTCACTTGTTACAGTATTGGGGTATTTGGGTTGGAGAGTAACTATGGCAACCATAAGATTTTGCTTGGTTATCTTTGTTACTATGTCTATGATGGTGACAATGTCACTACTGATGCCATCACTCCAAGTGGGTTACTATCAATCAACTTGTCCTTCGGCGGAGAACATTGTAAGAAACACTATGAACAAAGCTGTATCAAGCAACCCTGGCCTAGCTGCTGGCCTAATCAGAATGCATTTTCATGACAATTTTGTCAGAGTATGTTAGCACTTTGCAGTCCACTTAATTTGTAATATGTTTACTAGAACTTGTACCTAAATTCGCAGACCCTTCTCCTTTTCTTTTCCTTTTTTCCCCGCTAAAACAATATACGTTATAAGCTGCTTAATTACTAAGTTGTTACTTAAATCATATTTCTATGTTATCTATGCCACGGTTGTGATGCCTCTGTCTTACTTGATTCAACCCTTGGAAATCCGAAGGAGAGAGATAGTCCAGTCAACAATCCAAGCTTAAGAGGCTTTGAAGTGATATTTGAGGCGAAGGCTGCACTTGAAGCTCAATGCCCACAAATAGTCTATTGTGCAGACATTATTGCATTTGCGGCTTGTGACAATGCTTACAAAGTTGGAGGCATAAGTTATAAAGTTCCATTAGGACGTCGTGATGGTAGGGTGTCACGTGAAAATGAGCTTATTCAAAACCTTCCACTAGCTACCTTCAATACTCAGTAACTCGAAGAAAAATTTGCACAGAAAGGACTTAATCTTGATGAAATGGTGACAATTTCTGGGGCACATTCCATTGGCAGGTCACATTGTTCTTCTTTCTCAAAACGATTATACAATTTCAGTGAAACAAATCCATAAGACCCTTCAATGAATCCCATATTTGCTAGAGACTTAAAGACCAAGTGTCCACAAAATGTTAGAAATGGCAACGGTCCAACAGTACCACTTGATGTAGTTACACCATAATGGCCTGATAATCAGTACTACAAAAATTTGAAGAACCACTATGGCTTGTTAAACTCTAATCAATCTCTTTTAAGTAGCCCTTCAACGGTTGGAATTGTTAAAAATAATGCAAGGCAAGGTGAAACATGGGCTTATAAGTTTGGGGCAGCTATGATGAAAATGGGTTACATTGAGGTGCTTACAGGAAGCTAGGGTGAGATCAGAAAAAATTGTAGGTTTGTGAACTAGATATTCACTATAAAAAATTGGATCTATAGTTGCGTTCGAAGAGTTCTATAGTGGCGTTTTAAAAAAATGTTCTATAGCAACGTTTTTAAGGGCCTATAGTGGCGTTTGTCAAATGCCATTATAGGTCCTGGTCTTATAAGGGTCTATAGTGGCGTTTGACAAACGCCACTATAGGCCACTGTAAGACCAGGACTTATAGTGGCGTTTGACAAATGCTACTATATGCACTTTTTCTTTTAATATTTTTTTTTCCAATTGGGTGAGTTGGAGGAAAAGAAGACCTGTAGTGGCGTTTGACAAATGCCACTATAGGCCCTTGCCCTATAGTGGCGTTCATCAAACGCCACTACGGCACTTTTTATTTTAGTGTTTATTTATTTATTTAATCTTTTTTTCTTTTTAGGTTGGTTTTTTTAATAAGAGTTAGAGGAGAAAAAAGATCTATAGTGACGTTTGCGAAACACCGTTGTAGCCCTACACCCAAAAAAAAAAAACCAAATGGGTTCAAGCCTACGGCATATTCTAGGAATATGCCATAGAATATTCTATGGCATATTCCTACAATATTCCTAAAAAAAAAAACAAAAAACAAAAAACAAAAAACAAAAAACGTTGAATTTGTTTCAGCGTTAACATGTTAACGATGAAACAAATTCAAGTTTTTTATTTTTATTTATTAGGAATATATATATATTATATTATATATTATATATGAGAGATGTTATATTTATAATATTTTCACAACAAATCATAGGTGATTAGTTGTTATTGGTTCAAATTTGAACCTAACACTAAGATTATTTTTTTGCCTTATCAATAACAACCAGTTACCACCTGCTACTTAAAATTTGTTGTAAAAATGTTGAAAAAATGTTGTTGACATATCATTTATCTTTATATATATATATATATTTTTTTTTTAATGTATGAGAGATGCTACGTTCACAACATTTTCACAATATTTTCACAACAAATCATTGGTGGTTAATTGTTATTGATTCAAATTTGAACCTAATACTAAGATTATTTTTTTTGCCCTAACAATAATAACCAGTAACAACCTACCACTTAAAATTTGTTGTAAAAATATTATGAAAATGTGTTGATGGGACTGACGAACTCACCTTTCTTGGACGACCTCATCGAGACCGACGAGGCTGTCCTCTGGGACAAACTAACCACGTCCATATCACTGACGAAGGTAACAAAACCATTCAATACAGCCAATAATGTCCCGAGCGGTTACAAGACCAGCTGTACAGACCGTTGGATGCCTCATTAAGGCACACATTACTAAGCATGAGACGTTACCAAAAGAGACATTAAAGCCACATTAACAACCACAACGGCTAGAGGCTGTGGGAGCATATATAAAGCCCTCACAACACCAACACAAGGTACACAGACACACCTCAAAGCATTTCTAGTTATTCTGATACTCTGTTATTTCCTCAAAGTTCTCTTATACTGACTTTGGCATCGGAGATGTTGTGGCAGGCACCACACCGGTGTCCACCTTAAGGGAGCTACCTTACCAGTTTCACAGTGACACCGACGAAAATACGGCTCCATCTGGACGAACCTACAAGACTAACGATTTGCACTTCATCATGTGTAAATATATCATTTATATTTATATATATACACACATACATACTTATCATTTCTCTTTATATATATATATATATATATAATTAAAAAAACATTAAAACCCCCACCTACTCCTACTCTCTTATATCTCTCCCTTATCTACACGCCAAGCCTCAGGCTTCCTTTCTCTTTTGTTTTTTTCCTTTCTTTCTTTTTCTCCCTTATCTCTCCATTTCATCTTAGACTTTTTTTTTTTAATTTTTATTTTTTTTCACTCCTCCATCTTTCTTCTTTTCTTTTTCTTTCACTCTTCTTTCACTTCACATTTGAATTGATTATTTTCTCTTCCTCTCAATTTTGATTTTATTATTATTATTATTTTTATTTGTGGTGTTGTTAATGTTTGTGGGTTTTAGATTTGCAAATGGTGTTGCAGCTTATTGATTTAGTTCAAATTTGTAGATGGTGTTTGAAGCCATCGGCTGTATAGTTGCAGGTAAGCATTTTAAAAAAAAAAAAAATTATGATTGTTTTGGTCTATTTATTTTTTGATAATAGTTTTGGTCTATTTCTTGTTTACTGTCAACTTTGCTTCGTGGGTCTCTGAGATTTTTTATTAATTTTTGTTAATTCTTTGGCTTTTTTATTATTGATAGGTCTGTCTCAAGTGTGATAATATCTTTGTTAATAGAAACAAGAAAGTAGTGAAAAATTCAAAATCAATTTGATGATTTCTTTTTGCAGGTTGGTCTGTGGCGGCTGAATGTGTTAGGGTAGAGTTGCTTTTTTTTTTTTTTTTTTTTTTTTTTTTAATTTTTTTGAATGTGAGCATGTTGTGTTTGATTTTGAATTTTTTTAGGTGGGTTTGTGTTTCATTTTGAATTTGTTGGGATAGCTGTAGTGTTTGTATTTGGAGTTGCTATATATATATATATATATTTTTTTTTTGGATGTGAGCATGTTGTGTTTGATTTTGAACTTTTTTAGGTGGGTTTGTGTTTCATTTTGAATTTGCTGGGATAGCTATAGTGTTTGTATTTTGTAATTTTTTTTTGTTTTTTTTTTATCTTTTAATTTAATTAAAAAACCTTTTTCACGTCAAAAAAAAAATTCTTTTGATTACCAAAAATTAATTTTTGGTAATCAAATATTTTTTTCGTAGTTTTTTTTGCTAGTGGAGTTTGTAGAGTCTATAGTGGCGTTTCACAAACGCCACTATTATACTGTCACTATAGACCAATTTTTTTTTTTTTTTTCGATAAATGCTATAGTGGCGTTTGTCTTTTTCAAAAATAATAAAAACGTATAGGTCTATAGTTGCGGTACAATAGTGGTGTTTGTAAACGCCATTATAGCAAATGCTGCTATAGCCAAAATGGGCCTATAGTGGTGTTTTTAGTACCTATAATGGCATTTGTGAAACGCCACTATAGGTCCAATTTTTTGTAGTGATTATAGGTTTTTTGATGTGTCTATTGAAAATATTTTGTATTATTTTCTTACAATGTTTCATTCTTCAACATGATTCAAGTGTAAATTCATTCTTTTGTAAGTTTTTGAATAAAATTTGCTAAGAAATTAATGGGATAAACTTGTATTTGTTGGATGTTACAAAATATGCGTACCATTTATGCGTGGAACTTAAAAGTTAAGTTCATTACTTTATTTACAACCTTTTTTTTTTTTTGGTTGAAAAAATCATACAAAAATGTTTGCAGTAGTGAATATAACGAAAAAAAAAAAAAAAAAAAAAAAAACAAAACAAAATCAAAAAAATATTTGGGAGAGCTATTGTCCAATTAGCTTACCCGTACTTAGATATTGATTATTCTTTTAACCAAATTGAATAATACTCCTCATATAAGAGTAAATAATCTCATGAGTTAGTAACACATGTTGTGCCGGATTACATGTTGATTCCTAAAATAAGTTTCTTGGACTCATTATATGAATTAGGTTTCAAGCACTTAAAGCGAACAACGTTATTAATTAATTATAAATTGATAGAATTTCTCTTTTTATCAATGTAAGAATTAGGTTGACCTCATTAACCTTTTGTGGGCGTCTTTATTTATTTATGTGCTTTGGTCTCAGATCTTGGCCTTTGACTTGTGCTGAAAGAATTTATAATTAAGTTGCCTAGAAATTTATTACTTGAGGTGGTTCTAGTGCATTTCTAGAAGATTTGATCTATGGTGCTCAAGTTGCTTCTTTCAAAAGTAGTAGAATGGACCATGTTGGAGGCTTTCTGCTTGAATGGCTGGATTCGGGAGTAATTTGCAAATTTGTTGGATTGTTAGAGCCTGATGTCATGTGGTAGAAACCTTGGATTTTGTTGGGCTCTGAGGCCCAATACCGTGCCGTCTTGTTTATTATTTCCATTGAGCTTGCACTAGGCGATTTTGGCCCATTAGCATTGATTTTTAAAATATTTAGGCTTGAAACACTGTTTGGGAAATATATAGCAATATACCACTTTTTTAGGTACTCGAGCTTGGCAAGCTCGAGTACCATGTTTTTTTAATCCACTATCGCCCCATATTCAAGGAGCCCTATAGTGGCGTTTTTAAGCCCTATAGTGACGTTTTCGGGCCCTATAGCGCGTTTTCCTGCAAAATTTTTTTTATAAGTCCCCATAACAGGTTCAAGGGGCCCTATAGTGGCGTTTTTAAGCCCTATAGTGACGTTTTTGGTCCCTATAGCGGCGTTTTCCTGCAAAATTTTTTTTATAAGTCCCCATAACAGGTTCAAGGGGCCCTATAGTGACGTTTTTGGTCCCTATAGCGGCGTTTTCCTGCAAAATTTTTTTATAAGTCCCCATAACAGGTTCAAGGGGCCCTATAGTGGCGTTTTTTGGCCCGAAAACGTCACTATAGGGCTTAAAAACGCCACTATAGGGTTCCTTGAATATGGGGCAATAGTGGATTAAAAAAACATGGTACTCGAGCTTGCCAAGCTCGAGTACCTAAAAAAGTGGTATATTGCTATATATTTCCCAAACAGTGTTTCGGGCCTAAATATTTTAAAAATAAATGCTAATGGGCCAAAATCGCCCTTGCACTACCTAGTTATCTTTTTTTTTTTTTTGGAGAATCAACCACCTAGTTATCTAATTATTAATAAAAAAAAGTATTACCCTTTTCAACAGTCCATTAATTCAGTTATCTAACAAGAGACGGAGTAAAAAAATTTGAACATCGGTTTTCCTTTGGTTTAGTCATTACCCCCTTCTCCCACCAAAAAAAAAAATAAAATGAATTAATGAAAAAAATCCTTAATTTCATACGCAAAATTAGAGCTCTTCTTAAATAACACAACAAATTCAAGACATTTACAACCACAAGATATGCATTGTGGTGCATTTCCCCACCTAATAATTCTGAACATGATGTGAACAAATAGCCCACGGATTTTCTTATGATCCATTATACAGTTGTCAAATGGAAAAAAATACTACAATAAATCTTTAATTACTTACCAAAAAATTTCACAAAAAATTTCATACCCACTCTCTCATCCATGTGTTTTAGTGGCCCCATATCAAGTGAATGGTTATTCAATGTGACAGAGTGTGTGAATTTTTTATCTAGCCGAATTAAAAAAGTTATGAAGAAAGGTGTGAGAAACAGTGAGTGGTTGAACTAAACTACCAGTTATCTTTTCACAGCTAATCATTTTGTTTTAGTCAACGAAATAAAAGTTGGGATTACGAAGCTGAGAAATTCATTTCATAGGATAGAGAATAGACTATTTCCTTAGAATGACGTATAAATGATCATCTTAAATGAGTTTCAATTGATGATGAAATGCTAGCTACTTGGTCGATTGGAGACCTAGCTAATTATCATGCTTAATCATGGAAATTTTTAGGTAGTCCCTCCTCTAATATGTGAATGGCAAATTTAACTACAAATTTAATTAGTGTTAAATTAACGATTGTCCCAAAAATATCAAATTATTAGAATATATATGGTAAATTTAATTATTTAACCACACAATTCTAACACTCTCTCATGTGTGGGTCAAAATTACCTTTTAATAGGTGAAACCCAACACGTGGAATTTTAAATGGGAGGTAGAGTAGAGGAGATAAGGATCGAATTCAGGATTTTATACTCTGATACCATGTTAAATTAAGAGCTTTCTAAATAAAATGTGAACTTTATTGATGAATCAGGAAAGAATAGAAAGCGTAATTAAGTTACACTAATGCTTTGATATATATACAGTATTAAGTTACTCCACAAGTATTAAGTGCTTGTGGGGGGCAAGGGTCATGATTCAAGTCTCTAGAAGGGAGCTTCACACACTACCTAAATTAAGTTAGTATAGAATTTCTATGTTGTATATATAAAAAAAGAATATCATTGTATTTAAGAATATTGAATAATTACTTGGTTGGTCACTTGTTTTCTCAATATATTTTTCTATTGCATGCAAGAAGTGAGACAAATAAATTTTAATAAAAATAGAATGGAATAGAAATAGATAGATTAAAAAAAAAATCTAGTTTCCTAGTCTATTTGAAATCTATTAAATAAAATGAAAAATAAAATAATTTTACTATTAATTCCCTACATTTTATTTATTTCCTTTTTAAATAGGGATGGCATCTATGGACCTCTGATCAATCTCTTTTGAGCAGCCCTTCAACGGTTGGAATTGTCAGGAATAATGCAAGGCAAGGTGAAACATGGACTTATAAGTTTGCTGCAGCTATGGTGAAAATGGGTTACGATGATGTGCACACAGGAAGTCAGGATGAGATCAGGAAAAATTGTAGGTTTGTGAACTAGATATTATAAGTTTATTGCTATGAGTCATGTGACAATTGAAATTATTTTTTATTATTTGCTATTGATTCAAGTGTAAATTAAATTCTTTTGTAAGTGTTTTGAACAAATGTTGTTTAGAAATTTATGGGATAAACTCATATTTGTTGGATATTACAAAATCCACATAGCATTCGTTCGTGGAACGTATAAATTATTTTCATTGCTTTATTTATAACTTTGTTTTATAATTTTATTATTATCTTTTGAAAAAAATCATAAAAAAAATGTTTGCAGTAGTGATTGTAACGAAAAAATAAATAAATAAATTGAAGGAGCTATTGTCTAATTAGCTTACCTGCACTTACAGATTTTGATTTTTCATTCAACCAAATTCAATGTATAACTCTCTAACTTTTTATATAATAATTGAGGGAATCAAACTTATGTTCTCCCTTTTGGGAGAATCAAACAATACTATTTAGTTATAAGGCTCTTGATAGTTGTCCCTTTAACTTTGGCACTTACATGAAGAGTGCTATTTCGACCAAAAGTGGCAAAATTAATTGTTCAAACTTTTCATTATATTAATTCCACCAACTATTGAGCAATAAATTATGTGAAACATTGAATTTATGTTAAACTAATCCATTTTTTAGAGTTTAATTTACTTTCAAATGATGTAAATCTCATGTTACTATATAATGGTTTAATATGTAATATGGTTTTCAATCAAGTTGTTTGGGTAAAATAATTAATTGCCATGAAGACTAGATAAGTGGCACCATGAGTTAGAAGAAATTTTTTACTCTTACAGGGGGAGTCCTACCTCCTCTCACAAAGGTGTGGGTCGTACATAGGAGAAATTCTTGGGACCTCCCGGAGGACCACTGACGTGGTCCTCCTGGGTCCTGCCATCCAATAGGGAAGTGCCACCTAGCCATTTTATAAAACTCAGCTCCACATCATCTTACCCATGAACTAAACTATAGTTAGCAAAACCAAACCAAGGTTAAAACAAAAACAAAACTCAGCAACCCAAACGTGTTATGCTCTTAACCCAAAATCATTTGTAACCTTCTGAGTTCTAACCCAAGTTCTAACTCAGTAACCCAAACCTTTTCTCTCCCTCTACCCACAACCGGCAACCCAAAATCAAAGCCAAAATCAACGGCAACGGCAACGGCGACAATAATGATACTCTGAGCTCATTCAAGCGTGTGAGAGCATGGGCGTCGCTAGATTGAACGAAGAGGCCGCCGCTTTCGCTCAGGTTCTCAACGAAGCCGGCGTCATTCTTCTCTTTCGCGACAAGGTCGACCTTCATCCCGATAAGGTCGAAATCTCTCTCAAGCAGCATCTTTGCCGAGAACCAAAGCTAGGACCCAAAGCCCACAATCTCCGATCGGTTTTGGTGGTCATGGGAATTTTGGGTTTTGGTTTTAAGACTCATGCCCATTCGATCTTAACAAGGATGTGGTTTATGAGATGAAGGGCATATAGATTTTTTTTTTTTTTTTTAATTTTTTTTATGGGAATTTGAATGTTGTTGTTGATGCTGCGAAATTGATGTCCCAAAGTTTTGAAGAAAGATTGTATCAGTGGTATTTGGTTGTGGGCAAGATTGTATTAGTGGTATTTGGTTGTAGTCTTGCTGCTGACTTGTAGGAAATGTGTTCTGATGTGAATTGTTTATGTGGTTTTGGTATAGTTGTTTTGGTATAGTTATTGTATTTGCAAATAAATTTTGTGTTTATAGATGACTTTCATCTTTTTGTTTTGGTGTTTGGATATCATTGTAAATTTTGTTCATTTTGACAATAAAATTTCTCATTTGTTACACTATTAGTGATGGTTTTTGAGAGAAATGTCAGAAATTTTATTGATGTAAAGCTACTGTATTGCATAACTATGTAGTCCAAATGAAAACTATGTAGTCCAAAACAGTTAGCAGATGCATTATGCAATCATCATACAATTTTCCTTCACTTGCAAATCCGGTGTCTATTATAGTCCTAAGTCCTGACATTTTGTAACACAGTGAAAGAACAAATTTATACAAGGCAAACTACATTTTCTTTCCAGTTTGCTCCAAAGCACCAGCATTTTGGTCTTGCCATGATGCTTTCCACTGCTTGTCATAGAAGGTAGCCTCATCAGCTAGCTTCTTCAGGTTCTCAAAATCTTCAATTCATCTTAAAAGTATCACACTGATGACCGTCACAAAGAGTCCTACCTTGCATATGAAATTTCCAGTTTGAACAAATAAAATTACTGAGGTCATTGCCACTTGCACAAACACAGCTACAACCTTAGAGGGCTGAATACCTTCTATGACAAGCAGTGGCAAGCATCATGGCAAGACCAAAATGCTGGTGCTTTGGAGCAAACTGGAAAGAAAATGTAGTTTGTCTTGTATAAATTTGTTCTTTCACTGTGTTACAAAATGTCAGGACTTAGGACTATAATAGGCACCGGATTTGCAAGTGAAGGAAAATTGTATGATGATTGCATAATGCATCTGCTAACTGTTTTGGACTACATAGTTTTCATTTGGACTACATAGTTATGCAATACAGTAGCTTTACATCAATAAAATTTCTAACATTTCTCTCAAAAACCATCACTAATAGTGTAACAAATGAGAAATTTTATTGTCAAAATGAACAAAATTTACAATGATATCCAAACACCAAAACAAAAAGATGAAAGTCATCTATAAACACAAAATTTATTTGCAAATACAATAACTATACCAAAACAACTATACCAAAACCACATAAACAATTCACATCAGAATACATTTCCTACAAGTCAGCAGCAAGACTATAACCAAATACCATTAATACAATCTTGCCCACAACCAAATACCACTGATACAATCTTTCTTCAAAACTTTGGGACATCAATTTCGCAGCATCAACAACAACATTCAAATTCCCATAAAAAAAAATAAAAAAAATATGTATGCCCTTCATCTCATAAACCACATCCTTGTTAAGATCGAATGGGCATGAGTCTTAAAACCAAAACCCAAAATTCCCATGACCACCAAAACCGATCGGAGATTGTGGGCTTTGGGTCCTAGCTTTGCTTCTCGGCAAAGATGCTGCTTGAGAGAGATTTCGACCTTATCGGGATGAAGGTCGACCTTGTCGTGAAAGAGAAGAATGACGTTGGCTTCGTCGAGAACTTGAGCGAAAGCGGCGGCCTCTTCATTCAATCTAGCGACGCCCATGCTCTCGCACGCTTGAATGAGCTTAGAGTATCATTATTGTCGCCGTTGCCGTTGCCATTGCCGTTGCCGTTGATTTTGGCTTTGATTTTGGGTTGCCGGCTGTGGGTAGAGGGAGAGAAAAGGTTTGGGTTGCTGAGTTAGAACTTGGGTTAGAACTCAGAAGGTTACAAATGATTTTGGGTTAAGAGCATAACACATTTGGGTTGCTGAGTTTTGTTTTTGTTTTAACCTTGGTTTGGTTTTGCTAACTATAGTTTAGTTCATGGGTAAGATGATGTGGAGCTGAGTTTTATAAAATGGCTAGGTGGCACTTCCCTATTGGATGGCAGGACCCAGGAGGACCACGTCAGTGGTCCTCCGGGAGGTCCCAAGAATTTCTCCGTACATAGGTCACACATTGGGACCCATACCTCCTGTTTGAGAAGTGAAGACTCTATAAGAAATTATTCACTCCTACAAAAAGATTGTGGGAGTGAATAATTTCTCATGATTTAGTGAAAACTAAAACATGTTGGTTCCTGAAAAAGAAAAAGGAGATAGCAATAGTATATCAAAATCGGTGGTACTTGGGAATTGTGATAGCCTGATAGGAATTAGGTTCTAACACTTAACTGAACAACATTTTATCTATACTATTAATAACATAATTCTCTATTCGGGTTTCAATTTTTAGTGTACCAAAATACCTTCACACAAATTCTTAAAAACACTCTAAAATGCCCTTATTTTTTAGTTAAATAATTTCAAATTAATAAACACAAATTGGTTAAAAGAGTAATTTATTGTTCCTAAATTTTAAGCTTTTTCCTTTATCTTCTTCATTCTACCTAAAACTTAGGACACTATCTTTATCTCATTTTTAAACAGTATTCCACATTACCTTACCTCTTTCTTAAAAAAAAAAAAAAAAAACACACACACACACACACACACAGAGTTATTTACATATCACTTTAAACATTATAACACTAAACTAAAAAAACAAATAAATAAAAAAGAAATTATTGCACGCATAAAGCGCTTATGATGAGTCTAATTAATTATAACTCAGTAGACTTTCTCTATTTATCAATGTTGGAATTAGGTATCTAACACTTAACCTTTTGAGAGTTTTATTTATTTATTTTGGGTGGGGCTTGGGTCTTAGATTTAAGTCTTTGGCTTGTGCTGAAAGAATTTCGAATGAAGTTGCCTAGGAATTTTAGGCTTGAGGAGGCTCTAATGCATTGCTAGAAGATTTAAGCTGTGGCTCAAGTTGCTTCTTTCAAAAGTAGAAACCTGGAAGCCATTTGATTAATTTAGGACTATGTTACAGGCTCTCTGCTTGAAAGGTTGGATTTGGGAGTTATTTGTTAATTTGTTGGGTTGGTTGAAACCTTGGATCTCGTTGGGCTTTGAGGCCCAATACTGTGCATTTTTTTTTTTCATTGAGGTTGCCTTAGCTAAATAAAACCAGAACAAAAAGGGTCATAAACCCCCTTGAAACTACTATATTTTTCTAATTTAACTAACTAGATTATTATCCTGATAAATATTCCATTAATTCAGTTTTTTTTTTTTTTTTAATTGATAGTAGATGATAGATGGGGATAGGAGATTTGAACCATAATTCTTTAAAAAAAAAAAATGGGAGTAGGGTATGTTAACATTATTTTTTCAGAAAGAAGAAGAAGAAGAAAAGAATGATGGAAAGAATAAATAAATAAATCCTTTATTTCATTAACACAATCAGAGCTCCTCTTAAATAACAAAACAAATTTAGGACATTTACGACCACATGATGCATATAGTGCATTTTTCCAACTAATAATTATGAACATGATGTAGGATGTGAACAACTTGCCCATTGATTTTTCTGTTGTGCATTATTTGTACAATTTCCAAATGGGAAAAATATTACTATAAGTTTGTGCTCATAGAAATTTTCACACCCTCTGTAAACCAGGTGTTTTGGTGGTCTCATATCGAGGAAATGGTTATTCAATGTGAGGGAGTATGTGACATTTTATATGCAATTTTTATCTAACTGAACTAAAATAATTGTGAAGAAAAGTATGAGAAATGTTGAGGGGTTGAACTAAGCTAAAAGTTGTCTTTTCATAACTATTCATTTTGTCTTAGTCCACCAAATAAAAGTTTGGATTTGTAAGTTGAGAATGGCATTTCACCAATCAAAGAGGACCTTTTCCTTAAGATGATTAATAAATGATCATCTAAAATGAGTTCCAACTGATAATGAAATGCTGGCTACTTGGTCAATTAATGGGAATCTAGGTAGTTTGTCATGCTTAATAATGGAAATTATTAGGTACTCTCTCCTTTAATATGTGAATGGTAGATTAAGTTATAAATTTAATAAGTATGCCCTATTACTACCATGTGAGAGGAGAGAGCACGTTATTATATTTTGAAAATACAGAATAATTACTCGGTTGATCACTTGTTTTCTCAATTATAATACTATACATGAAATGAGATAAATATATTTTTATAAAAAATATAATGGAATAGAAAAGGATATATATATATATATATATTTAATTCTAGTTTCCTAGTGTATTTGAAAATCTATAAAATAAAATGAAAAAATATATATTTTTAACTATTGAATCTCTTATATTTTATTTCTTCCCTTTTTAAATAGGGATGACACCTACAATCGAATAAAAAAAATTAGGAACAAATTTTTTTTTTTTTTTTCTCTTAATTATTGAGGACAATGATCATTTCCCTAATTTCTTACCTTTCACGTGCTTGAAAAACTATCAAACAGTAGAATAAATGAATCATGGTGGGATCCACCATCCCTTTCAGTACTTCACTCCCATCCATTTCCTTTGTCCTAATCAAGATCTTAAAATATAATGAAAAACTATACAAAGATACAGAAAATTGAGCTCATTGACCTAGTCTGCAGTAGATGCATGTCTGTGGGGGTATATACATACATACATTATTGTACCTTCTTACCCTCCCCACTGCCAAGTTGACATCCCTAACAGTCAAAGAACATAAATGCTTCACTACCTACTCAATTTCTAATGGGCTAATAGGATGGAAGATCTTGTAAAATAAGCTACTGTATGTTGGAGTGAGCCAAAGAGGACTGTTTCCTCTTTGTTACCATGGAAACCCTCAAACTTAGACAGCTTCAAGTCTTTCTTCTATGCAGCAATACACGTTTTGGTTTACAGAGTAAAACTGCCAGTCCCATCTTCACTAACTTCATTCCTATAAATACTTGGCTAACAACAACCTTTATCTTCATCTCCGTCTTGCTTATAATATTCTTCTTTAACTGTTCTTTCTCTGCTCTTTACTCTTAGTCTTATTCATTCCCTCATTAGAGTATTGCAGTATTTGGGTTGTAGAGTAACTATGGCAACAATCAAATTTTGCTTGGTTTTCTTTGTTACTATGTCTATGATGGGGTCAATGTCACTGGCGATGCCATCACTCAAAGTGGGTTTCTATCAATCAACTTGTCCTTCTGCAGAGACCATTGTGAGAAACACTGTGAACAAAGCTGTGTCAAGTAACCCTGGCCTAGCTGCTGGCCTCATCAGAATGCATTTTCATGACTGTTTTGTCAGGGTATGTTAATTAGCTCTTTGCAACACCCATTAACTTGTAATATGTTTAACAGAAACTGTACCTAAATTTGTAGTCCCTTTTGCTTTTTTTTTTTTTTTTCTCCGAATATACCTTATAAGCAACTTAATTACTAAGATGTGGAGTTAAATATTGTACATGTTATCTATGCCAGGGTTGTGATGCTTCTGTCCTACTTGATTCAACCCCTGGAAATCAAGCTGAGAAGGACAATCCAGCCAACAATCCAAGCTTAAGAGGCTTTGAAGTGATATTTGAAGCAAAGGTTGAACTTGAAGCTCAATGCCCACAAACAGTCTCATGCGCAGACATTGTTGCATTTGCTGCTCGTGACAGTGCTTACAAAGTTGGAGGCATAAGTTACATGGTGCCATCAGGACGCCGTGATGGCAGGGTATCACGTAAAGATGAGCCCGATCAAAATCTTCCACGACCAACATTCAATGCTCAGCAACTCAAAGAGAGATTCGCACAAAAAGGACTTAGTCTTGATGAAATGGTGACACTTTCTGGGGCACATTCCATTGGAAGGTCAAATTGTTCTTCTTTCTCAAAGCGATTATACGATTTCAGTGAAACAAATCTACAAGACCCTTCAATGGATCCCATATTTGCTAGAGACTTAAAGACCAAGTGTCCAAAAAATGCTAATAATGGCAATGGTCCAACAGTACCTCTTGATGTACTTACACCATATAGGCTTGATAATAAGTACTATAAAAATTTGAAGAACCACCATGGCTTATTGACCTCTGATCAATCTCTTTTGAGCAGCACTTCAACAGTTGAAATGGTTAGAAATAATGCAAGGCACGGTCAAGCATGGGCTTTTAAGTTTGGGGCAGCTATGGTAAAAATGGGTTACACTGATGTGCTTACAGGAAGTCAGGGTGAGATAAGGAAAAATTGTAAGTTTGTGAACTAAATATATATTATAGGTTTATTAGTGTGACTGTTAAAACTTTTTTGTATGATTTGCTTATGTATTTGTTTCATTTTTCTATGTTGATTCAAGTGTAAATTCGTTCTTTTCAAAGTTTGTGAGTGAATTTTGTTGAGACATTAAGGGGATAAATTGGTATTTGTTGGATGTTACAAAATGTGCAAAGCATTCGTTTGTGGATCTTGAGGTTTATGTTCATTGCTTTATTTACGACCTTTTTTTTTTTAATGATACCGAAATATGTGAAGTGATTGTAAGTAGAAAATGTAAATTTTCCATTTTTAAAATATTTTTATATTAATTAATTCTAGACTTTTTGATTTTTATACACAATGGCTGGGTTTGGATAGCCCGTCTGCGTTTTCTTATGCATTTCCTTCTTTTTTTTTCTCCCCAGCTGCAACTTTTGACCCGGTCAGTTATGAACAGTGCACTTGTGCACTGTTCACGGGTCCCACAAACTCCACTTTTTATCAACTTTTTCATTAAAAATGGGTCCCACAGCACTATTCACACATTTAAAAATTATTTTGCTACAGTGTTTTCAGTTTCAGCAAAAATAAGCTCAATCCAAACGGACCCAATAGCTCACTTGAATGGATATTTATGATATGAACCCACATTTGATTACAAAATTAAGAAATAAAATTCTTTCTAAAAATAAATAATTTAGGACATATGATGCAAGATTGGACTTCAATTGTAGAATCTAATTGAATTTTTTCTAAACTTTACCTATTAATATAAATAAATAAATAAATAAATATATATATATATATATATATAATTTTTGTGCCAAATGAATTGTTTTTAGTTATAAAAAAATGGCTCATAAATATAAAATCATTCAAACTCTCTCTTCCTCTAATTTCATATATAGTGTTAGACATATGATTATATATATATATATATATATATATATATTATAGTTTATTTATATTGGACTCCTTGTTTTTTACTCTAAATTAACTCATTTGGCATAAAAATTAAAAAAATTTCGATTAGATGGAACATGTGCCATAAAATTAAACTCTAATTGAAATCCAATTTTTACACTGAACTAACTAACTTGGTTAAAAAATTTAAAAATACTTCGATTAAATGGAATATGTGCCGTAAAATTAAATTCTAATTGAAATTCAAATTTTACATTGAACTAACCAACTTGGTTCAAAATTTTAAAATTTTTGATTGGATGAGACACGTGGTGTAAAATTAGACTCTAATTGAATTCCAATTTAAAATCTAATTGAATTTTTTCTCAGCTTTACTTATTAATATATATATATATATATATAACTTATAAACTTGAATTGTTTATAGTTCTACAAAAAAAAGGCTCATAAATATAAAATCATTCAAAAATTATGTGTTTAATTTTTTTATTTTTTATTTTTTATGGTTTACTTATATTAGACTCTTGATTTTTTACACTAAATTAACTCATTTAGTATAAAAATTAAAAAACTTAGATTAGATAGGACACATATTGCAAAATTAAACTTTAATTGAAATCTAATTTTGACATTGAATTAACTCACTTAACACAAAAATTTAAAAATTTAGATTAAATAAGACATGTGGCGCAAAATTAGAACTCTAATTTGGAATTCTAATTTAAGTTTCTTTCAGATTTATCTATTATTATATATATAGATATGTAAAAGATTATATGATTGAATATTCATAAAAACCAAAAAAAAAAAAAAAAAAAACTGTATAGGTGGGGTCTATATTAAAGGCAAGTTAATCTAGCATATTGCAATAGTACAATGTACACACGAATGAGTTTGTCTCATATTCTAAATTTCTAATAGCCCCCTCAAACACAGAAAAATTTAGAGAGATCAACTTGAGTTTGAGTACAAGATGTCAAGATCTCGAAAATACCTTAGGGAATGTGACTTTAAGAAAATGTGTGCGAGATGAGATTGTTGATACTGTATTTTCTCCACCCTTGCTTTACATGCAAAAATCTTAGTTTAATTTCAAAAATTCCATAAATCACATTCTCAACAGTAGAATTATGGGAATGCCATAAATAATTTAATTTGGCTCACTCGAATGTTGAAATAATTAATTTTGTGAACCAAAAGTTGAAATGACCAAAATGCCCTTTGTTTTCCAAACTTTAATTGAGTTGACCAATGTTCAAATGAATTCAAGATTTCACTTGACCACCAAATTCTATCATTTTACACCAAAGTCCATATTTTCAAACATTTTTTTTAAGTTTGACCACAGTTAGGTCAACCCATATTTGACCATAATTTGACCAAAATTCTAACCATTTGATTGGAAATTTGGAATGAATTCATGCTAATATTTAAAGAAATTAAATTTCTTTTAAAATATTGACTTCTCACGGATCCAGATCATAGCTAAAACGAGTAAGATACCATGAAAGTATCAAAATGTTACCCAACACTTAGAAATTTTTACCAAGTATTAATCATTGATGATGCGCCCGACCAAAATGGTAATCGTCCATACAAGGCAAGATAGGGATGATCTTGATAAAATCGTCCAGAGAGAGAAGGTCGTCGCTCAAACATCCGAACACTCGTTCCCACTCTTCGCGGAACGGTTACAAGACATTAATCAACCTTCAGACTGTTGGGAATGGCAGCTCATCATTAACACCCAGCAAAGACGTTACTAGGCTAGATTAAAGCCTCCATCAAGACTCCACCAACGGCTAGAAGAAAGGACCTGCAAGCACACATATAAAAAAGCTAAACCCCGAAAGGGGCAGGGTAAGAAAACACTCTAGCAAATTACTCCCATTGTTCTCCTTTGTCAATCTTTCTAACTTTGGCATCGGAGACCCTTTTGCAGGCACAACGCCGGCGAACTACTTCCTTTCGTTCGTCCACGGGTTGCAGAAGATTGATCTGGCGAGGAACAGCTTCATCTGGACGATCATAATCAACTGACGATCAAATCATCATCAGTTTGGCGCCGTCTGTGGGAAACGACGATTCAAAACGTAATCTGTCCCCAGTCCAAATGGAATCCAGTACAAACCCAGATCCTGCTGCGCTGGCCTTACAAATCCAGTCGCTGTCAGCAACCGTGGAAGAACTCACAAGACAGAACCAAGAAATGAAACAACGACTACTACAGGAAAGCAATCGTGCAGATAGGGGAGACGATGAAGACAGCAACAGAAGGTGGACAAGTACTCCGGAGGAAGCAAGTTCGGACCTATTGAGAGAAATGAGGAAAGAGATGGACGAACTAAGAAACGCCATAAAAGGAAAGACGGACCAAAGTTTGGAGAGAATCGTCCGGAAGACGGATTCGCCCTTTACCATAGCTGTCCAGGAGTGCCCTGTACCCTCCAAATTCCGTCTACCACAGCTAGAACCTTTCGACGGGCTGAAAGACCCCTTGGATCACCTGAATACCTTCAGGACGACCTTAGGCCTCCAACAGCCGCCTGACGAGATCTTCTGTCGCTCATTCCCTACGATCCTCAAAGGAGCAGCCAGGGAATGGTTCAACAAGTTGCCAACATCGTCCATCGACAATTTCGAATAGTTGAGCAACTCCTTTGTCCGTCACTTCGTGGGGGGGCAGCGACCAAAGAGAACTGCCGACCACTTACTTACCATCAAACAAGGAGAGAAGGAACCACTGAGGTCCTACGTGACACGCTTCACCCGAGGAATGTTGGAAATAGATGAGACAGATGACAAGGTACATCTCACAACCTTCAAGGCAGGATTGAAGTCCAGGGATTTTGTAGCATTCTTGGCAAAGAACCCCCCTAAGACGATGGCCGAGGCACTGTTAAAGGGTCAGAAGTACATGACCGCGGAGGAAGCTCTGGCAGCTATTGATGGAGCAAATAAGAGTAGGGAAAAGAAGAAGGAAAAGGAGGACGATCGAAGAGGGCTAAAACGAGAACGGACTGACAGGAGGAATGACGATGGGAATCGAAGGAGAGATGATAAAAACCCTCGTCCATCAAAGTTCACCCCGCTGGTGATGCCCGTAGATCAAATTCTAACAGAAATAAGGGACGAACCATCCCTAAAGTGGCCAAAACCACTCCATTCAGCACCTGGATTACGTGATAAGAGGAAATACTGCCGTTTCCATAAAGATCATGGGCACCACACGGAAGACTGCAGGGACCTAAAAGAGCAGATTGAAGAGCTCATCCGTAATGGGAAGCTACAACAGTATGTAAAAAGGGGGGATTTCGGCAGGTACGGACAGAAAAGCCAGCCAGTGAATGCACGAAGAGATGAAGATCGCCCCCAACCTCGTCCACAGAATGCGCTAGGGGAAATAAAAACCATCGCCGGGGGACCAACCGTCAGAGGATCATTCAGGTCTCTCAGGAAGTCATACTAAAGACAGGTAAACAGCGTCCACAGTGTACCACCGTCAAAGCAAAGACGCACCAGTGAAGACTTGCATTTCTCTGAGGAGGATGCCAGAAGTGTGAAGCAGCCCCATGATGATCCGCTCGTCATTATGATCATGATCGAGGGGTTCAACACGCGAAGAGTCCTGGTCGACAGCGGAAGTTCAGCAGATATAATCTATCTTCCTGCTTTCCAACAACTAAAGCTGGACCCAAAAAGACTTCGTCCTTTTGAGTCTCCCCTAGTCAGCTTCAGCGGAGACAAAGTGTACCCCAGAGGAATCACGACGTTAACAGTAACAGCCGGGTCATACCCCCTTCAGGTAACCAACCAGCACAATTTTCTAATAGTAGACTCACCCTCGTCCTACAATGTGATCATTGGCAGACCAATGCTTAATCGTTGGAAGGCTGCTATCTCCATCTACTGCTTAAAGGTGAAGTTCCCAACAGAACATGGAATCGGGGAGATTAAGGGTGATCAGGTGCTGGCCAGGGAATGCTACCATGCCGTCCTGGCCTCAAAGGAAAACCATACGTGGACAATTGAGGAGAAGACACCAGAGATTATGGAGAAACTTGAAACGGTAGATCTGGCTGAAGGGAACCCTCCAAGGACGACCCAAATAGGGACGAGCATGAGCCAAAAGACGAAAGACGAAATCGTCAGCTTTCTGAAGAGCAACCTCGACATTTTCGCCTGGAGCCACAAGGATATGCCAGGAATCCCAGCAAGCCTCATCCAGCATCATCTGAATGTTGATCCCGAAAAGAAACCTGTCCAGCAGAAAAGGAGAGTCTTTGCTCCCGAGCGAAATAAGGCAGTGATGGACGAGGTAAATAAGTTGCTTGCAGCAAGATTTATCCGAGAAGTTCACTATCCAGAATGGTTGGCCAACGTAGTCATGGTAAAAAAGTCAAATGGGAAGTGGAGGATGTGTGTCAACTTCACAGACCTGAACCAAGCATGCCCAAAAGATAGCTTCCCGCTGCCCAGAATCGACCAGCTAGTAGACTCCACAGCAGGACACAAACTTCTCACATTTATGGACGCGTTTTCAGGATATAACCAGTTACAAATGGCCGAAGAAGACCAAGAAAAGACCGCCTTTATCACCAGCCAGAGACTTTACTGCTATCGAGTCATGCCTTTTGGGCTCAAAAATGCAGGGGCCACCTATCAAAGATTGGTAAACCAGATGTTCGAGAAGCAAATCGGGAGAAATGTGGAGGTTTACGTTGACGATATGCTCGTCAAGAGCAAGGAAGAAGAAAACCATCTGGACGACCTCAGAGAGATGTTCAATACTCTCAAACGGTATAGCATGAAACTAAACCCGTCCAAATGTGTCTTTGGGGTTTCCTCGGGAAAGTTTCTCGGGTTTGTAGTGTCGCAGAGAGGGATTGAAGCAAATCCCGAAAAGGTCAGGGCCATCCTGGAAATGTCTTCACCCAGGACGGTCAAAGAAGTGCAGTCCCTAACAGGGAGAATTGCGGCCCTCAACCGGTTCGTCTCGAAGGCAACGAACAAATGCCTTCCATTCTTCAAGACTTTGAAGAAAGCGTTTTCATGGACAGAGGAATGCGAAGCGGCCTTCCAAGAGCTAAAAAGTTATCTTAGCAACCCGCCCCTCCTGAGCCCATCCAAAGAAGGTGAAGAGCTATTCCTGTACTTAGCCATCTCAATCACGGCTGTCAGCGCGGCATTGATTAGAGAAGATGGTGGTTTACAACTTCCTGTGTATTACGTTAGCCAGGCCTTCCAGGGCGCCGAGGCAAGGTACCCACGTATGGAGAAGATCACCTTCGCCCTGATTATGGCCTCAAGGAAACTCCGTCCATATTTTCAAGCCAATCCCATCGTCGTGATGATGGATCAGCCCATTAAAAAGGCAATGAACAAACCCGAAGCAGCAGGAAAAATGGTGCAGTGGGCAGTCGAGCTCAGCCAGTTCGACATAAAATATCGTCCAAGGGTGGCGATAAAAGCGCAAGCACTGGCAGATTTTATAGCAGAGTTCACCGTCCCTGAAAACGTAGAGAACATCTGGACGGTTAATACTGACGGATCGTCCACTCAACACGGAGGCGGAGCTGGCATCGTCCTCACTTCTCCCGAAAAGAATGTCATCAAGTATGGAGTCCAACTTAAGTTCCCGGTGACCAACAATGAAGCAGAATATGAGGCACTACTGGCAGGATTAAGAGTAGCTCGAGCACTAGGAGCTGAGAATGTTGTGCTCAGGAGCGATTCCCAACTCGTCATTGGACAAGTAAGGGGGGAGTACGAGGCAAAGGAGGCAAGGATGCAGAAATACCTCAAGCTGACAAACCAGTTGATCAGTTCCTTCAATTACGCAGAGTTCGTCCAGATCCCCAGAGATCAGAACACAGAAGCTAATGAGGTGGCCCGAAGTGCCTCAACGGACAGCGGAGGTAAGAGGTCCGATTGGAAGATGGAAGAACAGAACCATCCCAGCATACTGGAACTTCAGATTTCCTCCGTCCACACAGACCATGGATGGACGAGCCCGATAGTCACATTCCTTCAAGAAGGACGACTACCGGACGATCCAGAGGAAGCTAAAAAGGTCAGGAGACGAGCAGCCAGATTTACGATACTTAATGATGAACTCTACAAAAGAGGCTACTCCCAACCGTATTTGAGATGTGTTGAAAAGGAGGAAGCCAGGTACATCCTTGAAGAAGTGCATGGTGGGATCTGCGGAGATCACACGGGGGCAAAATCCCTCGCCAGAAATATCCTGAGAGCTGGCTACTTTTGGCCAACAATGCAACAAGACGCAGCTGACTTTGTGAGGACGTGTGACAGCTGCCAAAGATATGGGAATGTTCAAAGAATCCCCGGGGAGAAGATGACCACAATATCATCTCCCTGGCCATTCGCACAATGGGGGATCGACATCATGGGTCCCTTACCTCAGGGAAAGAGACAGGTGAAGTTTCTGCTCGTCGCCATCGACTACTTCACAAAATGGGTGGAGGCAGAAGCTCTGGCAACAATCACCGAAGCAAAGGTACAAAATTTTGTTTGGAAAAATATTGTTTGCAGGTTTGGTATACCAAGGACGATCATATCAGACAACGGTCGTCAATTTGACAGCCAAAGCTTCAGGTCATTTTGCTCGAGCTTAGGCATCAAAAATAAGTATTCATCACCAGGGCATCCCCAGGCCAATGGACAGACGGAAGTAACCAACCGGACCCTGCTGAAGATCATCAAGTCCCGGTTGGTGGGGGCAAAAGGAATGTGGCTTGAAGAACTGCCAAGCGCCCTATAGGCATACAGGACGACAGCGTGGACACCAACTGGAGAAACACCGTTCAGTCTGACATATGGCACAGAAGCAGTCATACCAGTCGAAGTTGGTCTCACAAGCTTGAGGAGGGAATTTTTTGACGAACAAACTAATGAGAACCAATTGAAGGAAAACTTAGACAGCCTGGACGAGATCAGAGATCAGGCAGCTGAGAAAATGGCAAAGTACCAGCAAAAGATAGCAGAATACTATAATCAAAGAGTGAAGCTAAGAAGATTCAACATTGGTGGCCTCATCCTTAGAAAAGTCACCCCTACCACAAAGGACCCAGCACATGGTAAGTTGGGACCGTCCTGGGAAGGACCCTACAGAGTCGTCCATTATTCGCGTCAGGGCAGCTACCACCTGGAGGATTCAGAAGGGAAAAGACTACCTCGTCCATGGAACGTTGAGCATCTAAAGAGGTATTACGAAAAGGAACCATAAACTTCATTGTAAAACCAATTTGATACTTCTATCTTATGTAAGCAATTGTTCGAGTTATAAGTATTATCCAGCATCCCTTGAATGTTATTGAGCAAATCATTCACCACTGTTTCCAAAGATAAGCACAGGCGATCGTCCCCTAAAAGGCTTAATGACGATAAAATTCCTTAAATGGATGTACATCGTCCCTAAAAAGCTTAATGACGATAAAATTCCTTAAATGGATGTACATCGTCCCTAAAAAGCTTAATGACGATAAAATTCCTTAACTGGATGTACATCGTCCCTAAAAAGCTTAATGACGATAAAATTCCTTAAAGGGATGTACATCGTCCCTAAAAAGCTTAATGACAATAAAATTCCTTAAATGGATGTACATCGTCCCTAAAAAGCTTAATGACGATAAAATTCCTTAACTGGATGTACATCATCCCTAAAAAGCTTAATGACGATAAAATTCCTTAAAGGGATGTACATCGTCCCTAAAAAGCTTAATGACGATAAAATTCCTTAAATGGAGGTGCATCGTCCCTAAAAAGCTTAGTGACGATAAAATCCCTTAGTGGATGTACATCGTCCCTAAAAAAGCTTAATGGCGATAAAAATCATAAACTCCCATTACGTCGTCTCTGAAAAAGATTAATGACGGCAAAATTCTTTGAACGAATTACATCGAAACATCACGACGACAAAAGTTCCTTAAGAAATGCACGTCGCCTCTAAAGCTAAATTTCCTTGATGTCCATGCGCATCACACAACATGATATCGTCTGTACAGAAGGGCAAAAACCCTTCAAGTTGATCAACATAATCTCGTCCATACAAGACGACCAAAAAGTCAGGTTATAGGAAACACTTCCAAAATCAAAAGAGCAAACCCAAACACAGACATTTATAAAATCAAACATAAAGTTAAATTTGTTCTAGAAACAAAAATAGGGGGCCCCAAAAACAGGAGGGGCATCCAAACAATAGTTGTTCTGGACTTGGTGCATAAAAATAAAAAAAAATAAAAAAAGAAGAAGAGAAATTTTCTTAAAAGCAAATTAAGCTGGAGGGGCAGTATCATCGTCCTGGTTGGCCTGAGGTGGTTCAACACCAGTAAACGCTCCTGCTTGAGCCGCCTCGTCCTCCTCAATCTCCTTATCAATGGCTTCAAAGTCTAGATCATCAAGGCTTACGGCAGGACCATGCTTGACCAAATACCTTCACAGCAGCTCGAACCCTTTAAAGTACCACTGGAAGAGAATGGTGTTGTATTCTTCAGTGGATTGGAAAGCAGTGACGGCCTTGGCCACTGCAACTTTCATCTTCTGAGCAGCTGCCGCTAGCAGTTCGTCCTTCTGCTTCACGGATTGTCTCTCAACGTCCAGCTGCTCCGTCAGCACACGGACTTGCTCCTTGGAAACGTTAAGAGAGTCCATAGTCGTGATCAAATCCTTCCGCAAACCAGAAGTCTCGGCCTCCAAAGCTTCTACCTTCGAGTTGGCCACGACGGCCTTCTCCTCATTCGCGAGATATTGAGTGGTGATGTGCATGGTCTCCCCCAACACCTATGGACGAATACAGAGTTAATAAAAATTAGCTCAATGAAAAACAACAAAAATGGTCAGGCAGGTAAAAACGAGGAAAAGGACAGGGTATATGATGATTCACCTGCACAAGTTTATGAACGTGGCGGCTCACCATCTCGTGTGAAGGAATGCTCGTGACTTCCCTCATCTCACCAGGGGTAAAAAGCTCGGTGGCACGGTCCATGGCCGTCCTTGCGTCTGACCAAACGCTGGCATCGACCTTCCCTTTCCCCTTGTTAGCAGCCTTCTGCTTCTTCGAAGGACGAGTGACCTCCTCAATTGAAATACCAGGAGAGGCAGCTAGACCCTCCTCCAGATCAAGGGTAGGTGTGGACGACCCTCTCTCCACTACCTCTTTCTCCTTCTCCCTATCTGTGATCCTCAGCCTCTTCTGGCCTATGCTGGAAAGGGGCTCATTCTTTTTGCCCTTGATTTTATCATACATCTCCTTGTTGAATTTCGACGTCATTTCTACCCAAATGATATCAAGGATGAATAAAAGAGGTGTAAGGACGAATAAAAAAGACGTAAGGACGAATAAAAAGAATGCAGATAAACACGAAGAAAAAGCGTGAAGTGCAACTTACGTTTTCTCTCTTCACGGTCAAGGGTACTGAGAACGTAAAGTGAAGGTTCTGGTCCAAGGCAGTGACGAGCCAAGGTTTGCAGATCAATCAGCTCACCAAAATCTTCTATCGTCCTTGCGTATTCGAGAGCAGCCTGCACTCGCTTTGCAAACTTGGCCTCTAGCTCCGGACGGTCTTTCACTGCAAAGGATGACGTCAAGACACAGAAGCTAAAAATAAAAAAAAAATAAAAAAAAAAGGGCCAACAACATTGGGGAACACGCACCAATCAACGGGGTCTCCTATCGTCGTAGCAACCTAGGTACATTCCCCCACAGATCGTCAGGCAACGTTTCCCAACCGTCCCCAGATACAAAGAAGTATCTTGATTTCCAGTAGCGAAAGGACGACGGAAGGTCAGCTACCAGACGGGCCTTCCTAGTCCAAGGGACGAACTCGTAGTACCTAAATTCTCTGGACTCTTTCAGACGATATAAGTAGGCAAACTCATTAACTGAGATCATATCCCCGTCAGCAATGGTCGTCCAGATCACCATGCAACTAATCACTATTCTCCAGGAGTTAGGCATAAGTTGCCCCGGTGCAAGGTTAAAATGGTAAAGAAGCTCCATTATGAATGGATGGACGGGGAATCGGAGGCCACACGAAAAAGCAGCCTCATAAAAGCAAACTTCTCCTTGGGCAAAGGCACAAGCCTTTTCGCCCTTCCTGGGTAGACGAGCCTTAGTTCCCTCTGGAAATTGGAATCTGTCCTTAAATTTACTAAAAACCTCAACTTTTAAGGAGCAATTTTCCTTCAGGGCATGAAATCGACGGGCCGTCGCCGGAACAGGGGAATGGGAGGACGAAGGAGCACGGGAAGGAGTGGTGGTTATAGCAACGATCCCGGCCTCTTCCTCGACCACATTTGAGGACGAACCCCTTTCTAAATCACCTAACCCTTCTTCTAAACCCATATTTTCCTCTCTTAGTTGCCCTCTAATAGACCGGAACCAAGCTTGAGACTCCAACAGAAAGGGGTATAAAACACCCAACGCCGAACCTAGCCCAGATTCCCTATTAACAAATTCCTCCACTACTGGGTACGAACCGGCGAGGGAAGGCGCACCCAATAGGTCACCAGAAAACTCTACCAAGGAACCTAGGCGGGCAAGGAGAAAGGCTACGGAAGGGAAGCTACGCCTAACTTCGAAAGTGTCCACCATTAAAGAAAAAAAAAAAGAAAAAAAAAAACTAACTCCACCACTCAGTGAGAAGAGAAACCAGTATAGAAAGGGAAAAGAATTTAAGTGACACAAATGCAAGGAAAAACTGAAAAGGAAAGAAAAGCGTAAATGGGGTGGGCGTACCTGGAAGTTAGGAAGAAAACTGAGGAGTTGAGGAGCAAAATACGCGTAGGAAAGATCAACTGCACAGACAATGGAGGAATGGAAAAAGGAAAAGCCAAAAGAGATCAAAGGTTTCTGCCTTGGAAAGTGCGGGAAAACTGAAAAGACACTCACCGGAAACGAGGCACTCCTACCAGTAGAAATCAAACACGTGGCGCTAAGAGGAATCACAGCCGCCACTACGCAATCAATGCGGAGCAGAACTCCAAGCGCCATTACTGAAAAATAAATAAATCAAAAATAATGGTCATAACAATCTCTTCGTATTCCTATAATCGTCCAAATGATGGACGACCATGGAATAGGGGGGCAGCTGATGCGCCCAACCAAAATGGTAATCGTCCATACAAGGCAAGATAGGGACGATCTTGATAAAATCGTCCAGAGAGAGAAGGTCGTCGCTCAAACATCCGAACACTCGTTCCCACTCTTCGCGGAACGGTTACAAGACATTAATCAACCTTCAGACTGTTGGGAATGGCAGCTCATCATTAACACCCAGCAAAGACGTTACTAGGCTAGATTAAAGCCTCCATCAAGACTCCACCAACGGCTAGAAGAAAGGACCTGCAAGCACACATATAAAAAAGCTAAACCCCGAAAGGGGCAGGGTAAGAAAACACTCTAGCAAATTACTCCCATTGTTCTCCTTTGTCAATCTTTCTAACTTTGGCATCGGAGACCCTTTTGCAGGCACAACGCCGGCGAACTACTTCCTTTCGTTCGTCCACGGGTTGCAGAAGATTGATCTGGCGAGGAACAGCTTCATCTGGACGATCATAATCAACTGACGATCAAATCATCATCAATTGATGTTGTCATGATCAAATCTTGATCAAACGAAGTTCGATTGGAACAAGTAAGATGTCATCGAAAAGTATAGTAGAAACCTACATCTTGGTAGTTTCTATTCGAATCACAAATATTCCAAGTCAAGAGAATTCCTCAAATATGAAGAATGAGATTTTTGGAAAAAATGCAATCAAGTGGCTAATACCTTTTACAAGTAGGCCAACCAAATGTTATGTGGGCCAATCCGAGGTTGGGAGGCCGAGAACTAAGTCCGGGAAAGTTGATGGAAAGCTTGGGAAAATCCCACTCTATGCACAAAATTAGCCCGAGGTGCCTACTTTGAGCGCAAATTTGACACATGCCATGAAAATTAGACCATGATATCTTGTACTTTGGAGGAATTTTTCTCTAATGGCCTGCTTGGAAGTTTAAAGAGGGAGGAGAGTAGAGGGGAATGATTCCCCTCCACCTTGTTTGGATGTTTTTAAAATTAGTAAGGGGGGAAGGGAGTAATTAGCCCTTCCCCTTGTTTGGATGTTTTAAAATTAGGATGGAGAGGAGAAGAAATTATTAAAATAGACAAATTTACCCCTATTTGAAAATGGACTTGTAACATTGGTCTATGATTAATTTGTTAGAATATTTTTTTTTGATAATTTTTTTTATGTGACTTAAATAATCAACATTAGTCTATGATTAAATATTTTTTCTACTTTTTTATTATACTAAAAAAAAACCATCCTTAATTGATAATAATTAAAATAAGAAAAAAAATGTTTGGTTTGTTTGTTTATTGAAAAAATCAACAAAATATTGAATTTTGACTATTTCAATAATCACAGCCATCCCACCAGGTTGAATACTATGGCAAGGGCTCACAATGACATTGAAGCATAAGAGTTTTGGTTAATAAAAAAAATCTATTCTTTATTTTTAGAATCAATTGAATGATATCTCAAATAAGAAAAATCTGAAATAATAAGCTTTGAAATAACTTTTGACTGTACTATTTGGTCGGACCACACAACCAAGAATAAAATGCAATCATATCTTATATTCTTATGGAATAAATAAATTGTTATCCATTTATTCCAGTGTGTTTTCATAGTGTCTCAAACCATCACTCTTCCTTTTAGTATATACACAATACACAACATAAATAACTGAAAATCCGATAGTGCTAATGCTAATATAACTGCTATTAACGTAAGAAAAAGAGCACATTGGTGGGCTCTTAAAGCCTCACTGTAGAAGCCTAGAGGGCAAGAGCTTGCTGTGATGTGATCCTCCTCCTTCTTAGGCGCTCAGCAATAATGAAGGCAAGCTCAAGAGATTGTGAGCATTGGTAGTACATGTCTCCTTTTATTCTCTTGTCTATCCATCTAATAAAATTAGAGTTAGAGAGTCTAACAATGATAAGGGTTTGAATTTTCTAAGCAAGCATGGAATAATAGTTGCACTGAAAAATCAAGTTGAAACAACCCTACAAATGTTCCAAAGTTTAATGGGTCCCTAAACCACTTATTAATATGTAAATACGACACTAATTAAACTTTAACTATTTGCAATATCACCACATTATTTGATCTTTCAAGAAAAGATAAAAAGTTATCAAAACACTATCTATCAATAAGCACTACTCTTTTGGTCTCCTCCTCATCCAGAAGAAAAAAAAAAATTCAAACTCTTTTGAAAGCTAATCTATGGCATTTAGGTTAGGAGGGAGACAAGAAATGACACATTTGTAACTCTAGATAGCCACTCTTCCACCTTAAAAATTGACAAAAGTTAACAAACATATTAGGGATTCTTTAGTCATTTTACAAGAAGGGACTTCTATGTGAAATGAACACAACCAAAATTGGGAGTTGGGACCATAGTGCACCAGAACCTGGTGATAGAGATGGGACAAAAGTTCTAGATAGAGATAAACGGTTATCATAATTCTTGACCCATGCTGAGTGAGATCAAGACCACAACATCCATGGAGTAATATAAGAGATTAAAAATAATTATCACTCTAGGGTGTATTGTGCTACTGATTTTATAAGTGTTGCCCTCCCTGCCCAAGGGAGATTTTTGCTCTTCCAACCAGAAAGTCTATTTCCATCCTCTTATATATATATATATATATATATATATAACATTCACTCATGACTACATGGCAACAGCCCACAGGAAATCAACTACGCAGTAATATATTATAAATTCTAAACACAAAATGTTAAGAAATTGACAACCACAAGTTATTTACTATTTTTTTTTTTAATGACATAGGCAGACAACCACAAATTAAAGTCAGCAAGATATATTTCTAAAGTTCAACAATAGTACAATACAGCTGTATAACACAACACATAGTAAACAAAAGCTGTGAACTAAAAAGTCTAGCTTTAGTCTTTGCTCTTAACTCTTCACTCTTCAGCAGTAGCAGTACACTGCCGATCACAAATTAAACACACATAGTGAGAGAGATATACCAGTGATACAGTTAAGTATAGAAGCATGGAGTCGACTGACAACCATGGACTCTAGATGAGGCGACTGGCGGCGTGTTGAAGTGGGTGCACAGCACACACAGTAACTTAGATTTTCTCAGATTCAAGCTAAACCAGCATAAGGGTAAGCATAATAACATCATATAAACAACAAACAAACAAACAAAAATTCTCCTTTACTATTTTCTCAGCAACCAAACAACAGGGAAAAATGAAAGCAAACACGATTTCAAGCTAAAAGCTAATAGTTTTCTCAAAACCCAAATGCCA
Source organism: Quercus robur (assembly GCF_932294415.1). Taxonomy (NCBI): domain Eukaryota; kingdom Viridiplantae; phylum Streptophyta; class Magnoliopsida; order Fagales; family Fagaceae; genus Quercus; species Quercus robur. Next base: position 40,981,694 of record NC_065542.1, read on the forward strand.
AAAACATAAATTAGATCCATTTTCCAGTTCAAACTTGAACATCAAAAGGCTGAGAGAGTACCATTTTGGTTGGGGCTTAGGAGGAGCCAAAACAGAAACCCATTCACAAAAAAAAAAAAAAAAAAAAAGAAGAAGAAATTACCCAAATTAGAAACCCATTCACAAAAAACAAGAAATTACCCAATAAAAATAAACAAGAAACACAGATTCATAGCCAAAATATACAAATTTATGCAAGTTCACAATCTAGACTCACTCAAGCACTTTATCAAATATGTTATGAACAATACTTTGAAACTTTAAAATTTAAGAAAAAAAGCCTTCAGATCAGAAACCCACCCACAAATAACATGTTATTACCCCAAAAAATCACAATTAATAAGAAATTACCCAATAAAATCACAATTTTAAGAACATACTTATTTGATTCAACTTAAGAAACCCATGAAACAGAAATTAAAACAGAGTTTTGCTAGGCGTGTGGGAGAAGAGTGAAAGATAGTCCAAGAGTGAAGAAGTTGTGAGAGAGAGAGAGAGCCAGCGTAAGCTGAGAGAGCTTGAGAGAAAATCGTGGGTTACAAAGCTGAGAGAGCTTGAGAGAAATTTTTGGCTGAGAGAGATTGTGGTTACAGTGTTTTTTTTTTTTTTTTTTTTTTTTTTTTTTTTTACGTTAAAATACCTTGTAATTTTTTTAATATAATAAGGGTAAATTAGGTAATTTACATATTTAATAATTTATGTTCTCTACTCCCCCTCCAAATCTCTCCAATTTGGGGGAATTAAAAATGAGGGGTTGGAGGTAGTTGAAACCCCTCCCCCTCCTCCCTTAAAAAACTTCCCAAGCAAGGTAATTGAACTACTCTCCTTTCCTCTATTCTACTCCCCCTCTTTTTTTAACATCCAAATAGGTCATAAATTCTAGTTCAAATGACATCACCAAAGCATCTCCAAATTGTCAGGATTCAATCCAACAAAATCAGAAGAAGTCACTTCTGCAAGCAGAAGGTTTTGAGCAATCAAATTCCAATGCGAACAACATTTTGATTCTTACACCAAGCTTTTGAAAGTAGGATGTGAAATCTTTCCAAGGACACCAAAATTTGTCAATTTGGAGGTCTAGAAGTCCTCCAAGCAAGTGTTCAAAGATGACACCTTGAAAATGGCAAAACAGTGAATTAAAATGGGTATGGGAACTAGGCACAGCCCTGGTATGCGGTGCAGCCATAATACTTGTCTGGTCCACAAGAAGGTTTTTTTTTTTTTTTGCACCTATAAATTGCAGCCCCCTCCATTCAGCGTAAGGATCCCGATTTCTGGCTCACTTAACCATTTTCCTCTCTCCCAAAGACCCAAAAACACCTCCTAAGTCCAAACTCTTTCAAGAAAATTGACTACAAAATAAAAAGGAAAAAAAAAAAAAAATTTTCTTTCAAGAAACAACAATCAAATCCCATATCCCTTTAAGCCTCTCTCACATGTTGGTATGCTCCTTTATATTCAAGTGAAATTGGCTTTTTTCTTGTGCTAAATTCTTTTTAATTCTTGTGTTTAATTGCTTGTTTCTTGTTTCCATATGTTATATCTTGCTTGTTTGGCTATGTTGCTTATTTATCATTACTTGGCTGTGGCCTGTGGGTAGGTTCTTCATGTTGGTTTCATAAAAATCTGTTTGGATTTTTTTTTTTTTTTTGGTCTCACACACACAGACATTTTTCTTTTTCTCGATTCAGAACATAAATTCAAACTCCATAAACTCTTATTGATTTAGGCGCTCTACAAAAACTTTTGTAGAGAAAACCCAAATCTTTTTGTCTCTCTCCTTAAACTTCCTTCTAAGCAAAAATTCCTCTTTTTTCTCTCTGGTTTCTCGCCCAATTTATGATTTGTTCCTTCTCCCCATAAGTATGGCCCTTGAGCTAAAACCTTCAAATTCTTTGTAACATTATCTATTTATAAGACTTCAATTCTTATTTTTTGTTGGATAAAAAATATATTACTTATTTGGCAATGAATAAACTTTCATTTCAGTCTAAAAAATACATTTTTTTCAGCACAAAAGCCCAAAATATAACCAAATATAATTTTTTAGTCTTCAACAAGAAAACCCAATTAGATTTCCAAGTCACAAAAGGAATATGTGGCAATTTTCCAACAAAGGTAACAAGCTCCTTTCCTTGAGATATTTGTGGTCTTCTCATTACTTTTCTAAACTAGAGAAGCTCCCTTCATTAGTTGACTTCACAGCTAGCTACTTCTAACTTTAGATGAATATAGATGCTAGATTGCCATAATGCAGTCAACCAGCCTATTTAGGCTGTTGAGTTCTATCCCGATCTTTCCATGCTGAAAAGGGAGTAAACTGGAGATGACGGATCAGATTAGATGGATGGACTGCTAGACAAATAGGCTAGTAGTGGACGGATCCTATGTGAACGGACGAAAGGGTGGACGGAAATAAAGGCCACGTGGCACTCAATTGATCATTATGTGGTCTCCAAAAAATTCTAAAGGGAAATGGCTTGCGCCTCACAATTAACCCTAGTCTATAGAGTCCTAATATGAGTGGAATTCTAACATAAGAAGGATTCTGGAATATACGCTCATTAATGGAGATCTTCCCTATAAGGAAAAGACTTGTGACGCAAGTCAAGGGAATTCGGTTCTACGCCACTATAAAAACCCAAAGACCCTTAGAAAACAAGTACGCATAATTTACCCTAACTCTGGAACTCTAGAGTTGTGAAAAGTTCTAACTTGACATTCGGAGGGTATTTGGCCGACACCACACCAGTGTTCTCTGTTAGGTCTTTTCTTTTTATTGTGCAGATATTGTTTTGAGCATGCAAGGACTGTGTGGCTCACTGGTGATTTTTTGGCATCATCACATGCTAACATATTTATTATTGCATTCCATGCCCTTCCACCAAAATTTGCACGTACAACATTAAACTTGACACAATTGTTTTAGTAACATAAAAATTATGAGTTCAAATTTGGTAAGTATGAGATTACACCTAATGATATCTCAATTAGTGGTGGCTTTACATGCAAATTAGGGCAGTTAGAAGACCACCCTAACTTGAAAAAAAAAAGTATATATATACACTTGCCAAAAAAAATTATATGCTAAACTAACCTATTGTGACCACCCTAATAAAAATTTTAAACACCTTGACTTACGAATTACAAAAATTTGGGTTCAACAAAAATAAGAGTAGTGCTGCTACATTCACAACATTTTCAAAATAATTTTATAACAAATCTAATGTAGTAAGCTGTTACTGATTCTAATTTTGGCCAAATACTAATATTATTTTTTTACCCACCAATAACAGTTTTTTGCATAAAATTTATTGTAAAAATATTGTGGACGTAGCATTACTTTAAAATTAATTCTGCTTCCAAACATAATTCTTAATCCCTTTTTTTTAGCTTAAATAATTGTGGTGGGTAAAGTCTGTCAGTTGATGTTGGGCCATAACTCATGTACCGAGCCCAGCCGCGATAAAGAAGAAAAGGCGTGGGCGTAGGATACCCCGTCCCAATAGTGATGGGCCGGGCCTACTAAGGGGGGTCCGAGGAGGAACACCTCCTCGGACTCACCAAGTAAGCATCCAATTTGCACCCCATACTTAGCGAAAGGTCGCCCAGTACACGGAAACAATGCGTAACACTCAGGAAGGAGGAAGGGACAATCACAACTGCCGCATTAAATGCCAGGGAACTACTTTTCCAGCCGCATTAATGTGGAAGGGACAGGAACGCAGAGTGACCTTGGCCACTGCAACTCACAGAAAGGAGGGAGAATGACTTATGGAACAGGCACTCGAGTGGAGGATCGGATGACTGACAAGTGTAGGGACATGATCTCAGGAAGGGAGCTATATAAGGAAAGGAGATCCCCATGGAAGGGGGATCGCATGGCGGAGAGAAGAAAGGATAAAGAAGGAGAAAAGAGAGAGAAGCAGCAAGAACAGCCTCAGGGACCTTTACTCCAAAAACTCTAAGGAATATCCCTACGTCCAACTAGGTTGCATGGCTTGGTCGTAACTTCATTTTCTCCTGTCAAAGACCTAGTTCTATAACCCGCTCTCTACAAATTCATTGTTGAGGGACTTTTGGGCCAGGATCTCCCACCTGTTGGGCCTGAGCCCCAAATTCGTCACCCTACAATTGGCGCCGTCTGTGGGAAGAACTTGTGTCTCAACAAGTGAAACAGCAAGGGATGGAAGGATCAGGTCCGCGCCAAACCGGACGTACTGAATCTCAACGACAGGACAACTTTGTAAACCTTGAACGAGCAAAAGACCAAAATGATTAACGAGAGGGCAGTGTGAACACCGCTCACACGAGTAAAAGTCGCTCGAAAGGGAAAGACCATGCATCCCGCCAGCACAACGAGCAGAAGGCTCTGCAGCAAGAGATTGAGGATTTGAAGAAAAGGCTGCGGCGAGCCCAACAAAAACGTCCTTTGCCCATTTCGGATACTAGCAGTGGTGAGGATGATGAATACAGACGAAGGAGGAGGACCCCCCCGAGCGAGACGTTCTCCTATGAGGAAGAGAGGCCTCACAAACGCGGCCGCAAAAGCCCACCTTACCAAGGCTTAGTCAATGACGCCATGAGCAAGGCCCTGGATCGAATCTCCCAGTCGCCATTTACCCGTAGGATAGAGCGGGCGGTGCTCCCTCGGCAATTTAATCAGCCAACGTTTAGCCTGTACAATGGTCGAACTGACCCAGTGGAGCACGTGAGCCAGTTCAACCAGAGGATGGCCGTTCATTCCAGGGACGAGGCGTTAATGTGTAAAGTGTTCCCCTCCAGCCTGGGGCCCCTGGCCATGAGATGGTTTGATGCCCTCCCACCAAACTCTATAGACTCCTTCAAACAATTGACGCAGGCCTTTGGCTCCCGCTTCATCACCAGCACTAGAGTCCCTCGGCCCCTCGATTCCCTTTTATCTCTGTCCATGCGAGAAGGAGAGACGTTAAAGGCCTACTCGGACAGATACTGGGAGGTGCACAACGAGGTAGAGGGGAGTCACGATGACGTCGCCATCAGTGCCTTTAAAAGGGGCTTGCCAACAGAGCATGGCTTGAGAAAGTCTCTCACAGGGAAGCCAGCAACCAGCGTGCGGCAACTTATGGACAGGATAGATAAGTATAAGAGGGTCGAGGAGGACCAGCAAACCGGGAAGGGAAAGGCGAAGTTTGTCCCCCAGGAGAGAAGGGACTTCAGGTCGGACCGCTTCAGTAACAGTAATAAGCCGAGAAGAGATTATGCAGAACAGTCGGGATCTACAGGGGCTCAGGTAGTCCACGCTGTGTTCCGAGAGCCATTACACGTGATCATGGAAAAAATAAAGCACGAACCCTATTTTCAATGGCCAAATAGGATGGCAGGTGACCCCTCAAAACGCAATCAGAACCTATATTGTGCGTATCACCAAGAGCCCGGCCATGTCACAGACGAATGTAGGAATCTGAAGAACTATGTGGATCGACTCGTCCGAGAAGGAAAGTTAGGGCATCTGTTGCAACGTCCTGAGCAGTCAAATGTCGATACCAGGCAAAGTACCTTGAGGCCACCCATCGGCACGATAAATGTCATTCTTGCCGCACCTGGGAGAACCGGTTCCGGCCCATTCAGAGTAATGTCAGTAGGTAGGTTCCCGACAGAGTCAGGCGAAAAGGAATCCAAGAGGGCTAGAGGGAGAGTGCCATTAATTGGATTCACGGAAGAGGACAAAGAGGGAACTATTCAGCCCCATGACGACGCCCTAGTCGTGACACTCAGAATAGGAGGTTATGACGTGAGGAGGGTGTTAGTTGATCAGGGCAGCGCCGTGGAAGTGATGTACCCGGACCTATATAAAGGGCTGAATTTAAAGCAGGAGGACCTGTCGCCATATAACACTCCTCTGCTTAGCTTTGAGGGAAAAATCATCATCCCTAAGGGCATGATCAGATTGCCTGTGCAAACAGACATAGAAATAGTGGAAGTGGATTTCATTGTGGTGGACGCATACTCACCCTACACGGCTATCGTGGCACGGCCATGGCTTCATACGCTAGGGGCTGTGTCATCTACCCTGCACCAGAAGGTGAAGTATCCCTTAGAGGGCCGAATCAAAGAGATAGTGGGGGATCAAGGAATGGCCAGGCATTGCATGGTATCGGCCATTGCTCGACAATTAAGCGACGCGCCTTCCACTTCAACCGGGAATACCTTATAGCAATCAAAAGCCCCGGTCCGAGTTGCAGGTAATGAAGGACCGGACCTGGAGGTGAGTTGTGAAGAGCTAGAGAAAGTGCTCGTCGGATCAGACCCCGAAAGGTTTTTCCAGATTGGCTCAGAGCTACCAGCACAGGAGAAGTCGGCGCTAATTGATTTTCTGCGTCGAAATGAGGATGTATTCGCTTGGGATCCTTATGAAGCCCCTGGGGTTGACTCAGACCTAATACGCCATCACCTTAACGTTAACCCAGCTATTACCCCAAAGAAGCAGCCCCCTCGGCGCCCGTCAAGGGAGCATGCAGACGCTGTGAGGGAAGAGGTGGCGAAATTGAAAAGAGCTGGGGCTATCAAGGAAGTCTTCTACCCCGAATGGCTGGCGAACACAGTCGTGGTGAAGAAGAAGAGCGGGAAATGGCGAGTCTGTGTGGACTTCACGGACTTAAATAAGGCTTGCCCGAAGGATCCTTTCCCAATGCCGCGAATAGACCGACTGGTCGACGCAACCGTCGGGCATCCCCGAGTGAGTTTTTTGGACGCTTTCCAGGGCTACCATCAGATATCCTTGGCCACGGAAGACCAGGAAAAAACTGCCTTTGTCACCCCAATTGGCAATTATCATTACAAGGTGATGCCTTTTGGCCTGAAGAATGCCGGTTCGACCTATCAAAGGATGATGACTAGGATGTTTGAACGACAGATGGGAAAAACTGTCGAGGTGTATATAGATGATATGGTTGTAAAGAGCAAATCGGAGACCGACCACATCAGGGACCTTGACGAGGTGTTTCACATCCTGAGAAGGTACAGGCTGCGACTGAACGCATCCAAGTGTTCATTTGGAGTGGGGTCGGGAAAATTCCTTGGCTACATGGTAACCCACCGGGGGATCGAAGTTAACCCTGACCAAATAAGGGCCATTCATAGTATGAAACCGCCTCAGAATCCCAAAGAAGTCCAGAAGCTTACCGGCATGATAGCAGCTTTGAACCGTTTCATCTCCCGCTCGGCGGATCGATGCCGACCTTTTTTCCTCTTATTGCACAAGTGGAAGGGTTTCGAGTGGACTGAGGAGTGTGACATGGCTTTCCAACAGCTCAAGGAATACCTCGCCCGACCTCCGATCATGTCCAGCCCCGAGACCGATGAGGTACTCTATGCGTACATCGCAGTCGCCGATCATGCAGTCAGCCTAGTACTGATCCGAGAGGACAACGGCACGCAACGGCCCGTGTACTACGTAAGCAAGTCGCTACAGGAGGCTGAGACCCGGTATCTCCCCCTCGAAAAGGCAATGTTGGCTGTCGTGCAAGCTACAAAGAAGCTTCCCCACTATTTTCAAGCACATACAGTTGTTGTGCTAACCCAACTTCCATTGAAATCAGTCCTCCGCAGCGCCGACTACACTGGGAGAATCGCTAAGTGGGGCACCATCTTAAGCGCCTTTGACATCAGATATATGCCGCGCACCGCCATAAAGGGTCAAGTCCTCGCTGATCTGGTAGCTGAATTCGCGGAACCAACCGTGGAAGGAATGGACGTGTCAGGGTCACCGAATAATGATAGGAGACTGGTCAGCGCGATTTCTGTGCAAGAGCACGATGAGTGGATAGCATACATTGATGGTGCAGCGAACCAAAAGGGATCTGGAGTGGGGCTCGTTCTAATCTCTCCCGAAGGTATAACCCTGGAGAAGTCGTTGAGACTGGGATTCCCGGCAACGAATAACGAAGCTGAGTATGAAGCACTGCTGGAAGGGATGTCGATGATCCGGAAGCTGGGTGGGAAATGCGCGAGCATATTCTCGGATTCAAGACTCGTAGTGGGGCAAGTAAGCGGGGAATTGGAGGCGAAAGATGAAAGAATGCAACGGTATCTTGCCCAAGCTAAACGCTTACGCACCCACTTCGATGACTTTCGTTTGATGCATATACCCAGAAGCGGGAATACTCACGCCGATTCTTTGGCAACACTGGCCACATCCTCGGCCCAGCCCCGTCCGCGGGTTATCTTGGTCGAGGACCTCTGCCGCCCCACGGAAGAGGAGGCTAAAGGTGTTCGGATACACAATGTCGGCGAGGGACCAAGCTGGATGGACCCTCTTGTACAGTTCTTGAAGAATGATTCCTTACCCAACGACAAAGTCGAGGCCGACAAAATCCGGAGGAGAGCTTCTCGATTCTGGTTGTCCGAGGACTCCAAGCTCTACAGACGTTCATTCTCGGGGCCATACTTGGTGTGTGTACACCCAGGCGCAACTGAACTCATTCTGGAGGAGTTGCACGAGGGGATTTGCGGGAGCCACACGGGGGGCCGGTCCCTCTCCCACAGGGCTATAACGCTGGGTTACTGGTGGCCAAGCATGCATAAGGAAGCTCTGGAATATGTGAAGAAGTGTGACCAATGCCAACGGTTCGCTCCGAATATACATCAGCCCCGTGGGGTGCTTAACCCATTGTCCAGCCCTTGGCCATTTGCACAATGGGGCCTAGACATACTAGGTCCGTTCCCCAAAGCTGCGGGGAACAAGAAGTTTCTTCTCGTCGGCACCGATTACTTTACGAAATGGGTTGAGGCTGAGGCACTGGCAAACATTAGGGATGTTGATGTCAAGAAGTTTATCTGGAAAAACATTGTCACCCGATTCGGCACCCCACACACCCTAATCTCGGACAATGGACTACAATTTGATAGCAAGGCCTTCAGAGAATATTGCAGTGAATTGGGGATTGTCAACAGGTACTCTACACCAGCCTACCCGCAGGGTAACGGACAAGCCGAGGCAGTTAACAAAACCATAGTGAATGGGCTGAAGAAGAGGTTAGACGACGCGAAAGGGAGGTGGGTTGAAGAGCTCGCCCATGTTTTGTGGACGTATCGCACCACGCCCCGCCGATCCACGGGAGAAACCCCCTTTTCATTAACCTACGGGGCTGAGGCCGTCATCCCATTAGAGATAAACTTTCCCTCCCAGAGGACTGCTACATTCGACCCTATCGTTAACAACGGGCTTCTAGAGAAAAGCCTGGACCTCCTTGAAGAGAGAAGGGACTGCGCGATGGTGCATCTAGCTCAGTACCAGCAAAAGCTCAAGCGGGGCTATGACGCCAAGGTGAAGTCAAGGCCGTTGACGCCTGGGGACCTAGTGCTAAGGAAAGTCCTCGGCAATGCGAGGAACCCTGCCTGGGGAAAACTCGGGCCGAATTGGGAAGGTCCATACCGTATCACCTCTGTGGCTGGCATTGGAGCGTACTATTTGGAAGACTTGGATGAACGTGTAGTGTCACGTCCGTGGAATGTAAATAACCTGAAAAGGTACTTTTATTAATGAAGAATATTTTGCTTGATGTCGCTCTATTGTGCAATCTTCAATAAGCGTTAAACAGAACCCAAGTCCTGCATGGCTCCTCGGACCACAGACTTGGGGGAAATTAACCACGCAACGATTTTCAGTAAGCGTTAAACAGAACCCAAGTCCTGCATGGCTCCTCGGACCACAGACTTGGGGGAAATTAACCGCGCAACGATTCTCAATAAGTGTTAAACAGAACCCAAGTCCTGCATGGCTCCTCGGACCACAGACTTGGGGGAAATTAACCACGCAACGATTCTCAGTAAGCGTTAAACAGAACCCAAGTCCTGCATGGCTCCTCGGACCACAGACTTGGGGGAAATTAACCGCGCAACAATCTCAGTAAGCGTTAAACAGAACCCAAGTCCTGCATGGCTCCTCGGACCACAGACTTGGGGGAAATTAACCGCGCAACGATTCTCAATAAGCGTTAAACAGAACCCAAGTCCTGCATGGCTCCTCGGACCACAGACTTGGGGGAAATTAACCGCGCAACGATTCTCAATAAGCGTTAAACAGAACCCAAGTCCTGCATGGCTCCTCGGACCACAGACTTGGGGGAAATTAACCGCGCAACGATTCTCAATAAGTGTTAAACAGAACCCAAGTCCTGCATGGCTCCTCGGACCACAGACTTGGGGGAAATTAACCGCGCAACAATCTCAGTAAGCGTTAAACAGAACCCAAGTCCTGCATGGCTCCTCGGACCACAGACTTGGGGGAAATTAACCGCGCAACGATTCTCAATAAGTGTTAAACAGAACCCAAGTCCTGCATGGCTCCTCGGACCACAGACTTGGGGGAAATTAACCACACAACGATTCTCAGTAAGCGTTAAACAGAACCCAAGTCCTGCATGGCTCCTCGGACCACAGACTTGGGGGAAATTAACCACACAACGATTCTCAATAAGTGTTAAACAGAACCCAAGTCTTGCATGGCTCCTCGGACCACAGACTTGGGGGAAATTAACCGCGCAGCAATTTTCAATAAGCGTTAACCATGCAACAATCTCAGTAAGCGTTAAACAGAACCCAAGTCCTGCATGGCTCCTCGGACCACAGACTTGGGGGAAATTAACCGCGCAACGATTCTCAATAGGCGTTAAACAGAACCCAAGTCCTGCATGGCTCCTCGGACCACAGACTTGGGGGAAATTAACCGCGCAACGATTCTCAATAGGCGTTAAACAGAACCCAAGTCCTGCATGGCTCCTCGGACCACAGACTTGGGGGAAATCAACCGCGCAGCAACTTTCAATAAGCGTTAACCATGCAACAATCTCAGTAAGCGTTAAACAGAACCCCGCGTCCTGCATGGCTCCTCGGACCACAGACTTGGGGGAAATTAACCACACAATTCTTACATCAAGGGTTAATCGTTCCTGATTCACGAAGAGCGTTGAAGGGAGCCCAAGTCCTGCGCGGATTTCTCAATCATGGACTGGGGAAAAATCAGCATTGAAAACGGTGTTGCTCAGCTACAAAGTATCGCAATTCTAACGTCTTCATTTATTATTGTTCGATTTTAAAGCAGTAAAAGGGTAAGACCAATATTCATCCATGATAAAAACAAAATAAAGTAAGGCAGCGATATACGTAATCAAATAACTTTTGTCATATAAAGTAAGGATCAAACAAAACAAAGTACAAAAGCGGGACAGACGAATTCCTAGTCTACGTCCCTAAGGGCCCTGAGTTGGGGCAGGCTGATCATCCACTGCTGGGTTCTCCGGGGCGATCCCCTGGGCCTGGGCGAGGATCTCGCTGATACGAAGACTATCCTCGGGTGACTGTCCCTGCGTAGCTTGTTCCATGCTGCCAGTCTCGGGAATGGGGGGATCTGCTGGAAGAGGCTCAGTGGAAGCGACCTCCCCAGGTGTCTCACGTATCTCGGCAGGATAAAAGATGTTCTCAGCTTTCCTGAGATCAGAATCTGCGGGAACGGCTGCCCTATCCATGGCCAATCCCCAGGTCGAGGTGACATAATCCCTGCAGACAGTGGCGATTTCCTCGGTCAATCTTTCCTCGGTATCGTGAACTCCACGTTCATACGAAGCCGCCACAGCCTTCTCGGCAACCTCCCTGGACAAAAGGGCTTCCTCCTTCGCCCTTGCGAGCTCGGCCCTAAGCTCCGAGACCGCTTGTTGCTCCGCTGACAGTTTTTCCTCAGAGTGTCGGAGCTGCTTGCGCAGCTCTTCGGTTTGCTTTTCAGCAGTCTTCAGGCCAGCCTTTGCACTCGCCGTGGCCTTCTTTGTTTCTTTCAGCTCATGATCCTTACGATCAAGATCTCGTTTGAGATCGCTCGCGGCCCTCTCAGCTGTGGCACGGGACTGAGCCTCCTTATGCGCATCCTCCCGAGCTTGCTTGGCCCACTCCTCAGCAACATAAATTTGTTGGGTGACCTGCACTCAGACGGAAATGAAGACGATACCAAGATAAGACGATAAGAAGGTTCTCAACACAAAGATAAGATAGAAGATTCCACTTACCACAGCCATGTCCCTCTTCAGTGACATGAAAAGCTCCGGTTGACGAATCTTCCTGAGGCCTTCCATATCACGAGGCAAGAGAAGAGGTTCCTGCAACGCTTCAGCCAAGAACGAAGCTGGCTCACGCTGGGACTCCCATAGCGTCGCATCCCAGAGGATTGGAGCGCCATCTAGCTCGATCCGAGGAGACCATGTCCGAGGTCCCCTCTGAGTGACCGCCTCATCTCGGCTCTCAGTGGACCTTGTTCTTTTTTCCCGGGTCTCTTTTGTTTCCTTGCCCTTCTTTTTAGGCCCGGCCTTCTCACGGGCGACCTCCCCCTCCTCTGCCTCTTCTACAGGCCTTTTTCGCTTTAGATTAGGCATAGGCTTCAGCGCCGCACCCGACGAGGGAGGGGGAGGAAGAGCGGGGGCTTTGGAAACGACCTGTTCTCTCGAGGCCTCCTTAGAGGTCTGCCCTTTGGATCTGTTGGATAAAAGGCCCCTGAGACCAGTCCTCGGCTGGAGGTCCATTCCTTCTTCTTCCTCTGTGTCCTCGCTAAGATCAGGCTGTGCGACGACCAAACCAGTACCAGGAGCCGCTGAGGCACGGTCCAAATCAGCGTCAGAGTCGGAGATCTCTACTACTCTGACTGAGGCCTCCCCTTCCTCAGTAAATTGGAACCGGTCTATCTGATCCTCTAAGGATGAATGCGAAGAGCCGGACTCCACCTCTGGGATAACTACTGGGGGAAAAACGTGTTGGGGGGGTAATTGAATTGGAGGCAAGTCTGTATCAGCGAGGAACCCCGGTATGGACACGTCAATCCGTGCTAATCTCGGACTACCGGCCCTTATAGCTTGCCCGGCTTCTACCTGGGCTCGTGTGAGTGGAGTATAATCCAAAATTAAAGGAGCCGACCGTAGTTGTCCGTCCCTGCTAACAAAAATTTCGGACCTCAGGAGGTAATTTAGAGCTGGGACATTGACTAGGCTCAGCCGAGGAGTGGTTAGCTTCTTGTCTGCAAAGGCCGTCAAACGATTTATGTTAGTCCGAGGAAACATGCAATCAAACCAACAAATCTAAAGCAAGTAAAAGAAAAAGGGGTGGAGGAGCTTGAAACCAAAATCCTCCCCACGGCATCTAATTCTACGACACCCCACCTGGTTTTCCCTCCCTAGTCGGACAGTGAGGGCCGTCAGACCATGGCCCGGAGACGATCAAATGGTCGTCCTTCAAGCCTTTGCTAGACTTCGAAAGGCAAGATATCAACCTCACTGCGTCAACCCTAGACTTTAGATAGTATGTGTCGCCGAGTTTATGGCATTCGTAAAGATGAACCACGTCGTGCCATGAGAGGCCGAGGTTCATCTGATCGTTCAGGGCTTCGACACACCCCAGGATCCGGAATACATTAGCGGTGCATTGATGGGGGGCCAACCTATGACCACGCAGATAGTCCCTAGTTATTTTCCCCATCGGAATAGTCATTCCTCCTTCCATGAAGGCTATCATTGGAATTGCGACTTCTTCTGTTCTCCGTTTCATCAAAATGTCCTCCAGATGACAGTACTCTAACCCTACCTCCGGTGGGATACGATACTTCGCCCTGAAGCCCGCCATACCGGCCGGAGAATCTACCAGTTTCTCAAGCCTACCCATCCCCTCTAATCCTAAAAACAACTTGAAGGCAGTATGATTAATGAAGAATAATGGAGAAGAAGCGCGAACTTACGGGTAAGAGGTTCGAAGAAGTCTTCAAGAGAATGGCAGCGGAAGCAAGAACAGACTGGAGGAATAGGCTCTGAGAAGTTCTAAATATTGGGAAGCTCGTCAAAAATAAGAGACGAACGCCCTCAAGACCTATTATACTTGGTAGAAGTCGAACAGACGCGCTCGCGTCTAAGGCATGCGAGACGCTGTCCACCGTAGATCCTGCCTCTAACCGTTGGATTGAGCGAGTGTAAAACCTCAAAAGCTGCGGTTACTTCCCCCTGAGCCACCAACTGCCCTCAGCATTAATGAAGCCCGTAAAGGCGTGCACTCCCCCTTCCACGTGTGAAGCAGTGGTTAGCCACGAGCCGTCTAGTGGGTATCAAAATCCCGCCTTTTCTCCTCGGACTCAAAAAAGGCCGACATTTTGAGGGGCTATTGTGGTGGGTAAAGTCTGTCAGTTGATGTTGGGCCATAACTCATGTACCGAGCCCAGCCGCGATAAAGAAGAAAAGGCGTGGGCGTAGGATACCCCGTCCCAATAGTGATGGGCCGGGCCTACTAAGGGGGGTCCGAGGAGGAACACCTCCTCGGACTCACCAAGTAAGCATCCAATTTGCACCCCATACTTAGCGAAAGGTCGCCCAGTACACGGAAACAATGCGTGACACTCAGGAAGGAGGAAGGGACAATCACAACTGCCGCATTAAATGCCAGGGAACTACTTTTCCAGCCGCATTAATGTGGAAGGGACAGGAACGCAGAGTGACCTTGGCCACTGCAACTCACAGAAAGGAGGGAGAATGACCTATGGAACAGGCACTCGAGTGGAGGATCGGATGACTGACAAGTGTAGGGACATGATCTCAGGAAGGGAGCTATATAAGGAAAGGAGATCCCCATGGAAGGGGGATCGCATGGCGGAGAGAAGAAAGGATAAAGAAGGAGAAAAGAGAGAGAAGCAGCAAGAACAGCCTCAGGGACCTTTACTCCAAAAACTCTAAGGAATATCCCTACGTCCAACTAGGTTGCATGGCTTGGTCGTAACTTCATTTTCTCCTGTCAAAGACCTAGTTCTATAACCCGCTCTCTACAAATTCATTGTTGAGGGACTTTTGGGTCAGGATCTCCCACCTGTTGGGCCTGAGCCCCAAATTCGTCACCCTACAATAATAATAATAAATATTAGCTCAAATAACAACAAACAAAAACCAAACAAAAACAAGATAAGACCAAACAACAACAAATGAAAAAATTATTCAACAAAAAAGCCTATTATAAAACAAAAAGATAAAATTTGTAATTTAAATAATATTGTGGTAATTTAAATTTCTTAGTTATCACCCTAAAAAAAATTCCTAGAGCCGCCACTAATCTCAATAAACTCTCAGTTGGGTTGGATTTTTAGATGAGTATTAGAATTGATTGAGTATGGTTGTGCCTAATTTTTAATATGCGATATAATTATGTGACGTGTTAGGATTGGAGGGTGTACAACTTAGGTTTTACACCACATCCTTATAGAATTTAATCTCAAAATTAATTAGTGTAATATAAGTGGGAATGGCTTGTATAACAAATCAGTGTACTCTTGCCCTATGGGGATATTTATTCCCCCAGCTACAAAGTTTTAACTCCACCTTCTTATTAATGAATTTGAATTCAGAATTCATGCCTTCTTTTTCTTGAAAGAAACATTGTGAACTTGGTTTTGTCAAATCTCCTCTACCAATCTATGGTGTGACAATATTGACGCCACTTATCTCACTGCAAATCCTTTTTTAATTCTTGTTGCTTTCAAATCCCTCTCATTCTGCTTCCTTTCGTTCAAAGAATAACTTGCAGACACTCCTCATAGATAATCTCAATGTTTGAGACCTCCCCTTGCAATTGCAGGGGCATATTGAGACAAAATTATCTATAGCTTAAATCAAAGCATTGGATGATCGTCAATTATGGCCATTGGAACCTTCAAAGCAATCTGATAAATATTTAGGAGTTCTCATATAATTCAAATAAACAATCTGATAGTATTTAGGAGTTCTCATAGGATTCAAATACAATAGCATAGTTACTAGTTATTTTGTGAACAAACCTTTATTTGGATATCTAATATAAATATACAAGTAGTAGCTCTTGAAATTTTTTCAAGGAAGCAAAAACAAAACACAATCTCTTATTAGTTTCTTTATGGCTAACATAAATTTTTTTTTTTTTTTTGGGAGTAAATACTAGGTGGAAATACTATTTTCATCCTTACATTTTGACCATAATTCCGTTTTGGTTCCTACTTTTTATTTTACTCCTTTTAGTTCCTAAATGAAAAAAGTGTTTTATTTTGGTCCCTACCGTTACTCACTTAACAGAAATATCTTACGTGGTAAATAGTCCAACAATAAATGCTAATGTGTTTATTTTAATGGACACGTCAGCATTTACTATTGGATCGTTTGCCACGTAGGATATTTCGTTAAGTGAGAAATGGTAGAGACTAAAATGGAATGCTTTGGACTAAAATGGAACATTTTTTTCATTTAAGAACTAAAATCAGTAAAATAAAAAAGAAGGGACCAAAACGGGAATATGGTCAAAATGTAAAGACGAAAATAGTATTTCGCCTAAATACTAACATACTGTTATTATTTTTTTTTTTGTTAAGAAAACTAACATACTGTTTTTGGTTAATCAAGATAGATAGTAAAATTAATATGTATAAAATAATATGTTTGGTGCATTCCTAATGTCAAATAATGTACCCACGACTAGCGGTTAAGATGCACCTATCAGGCTATCACCTAGCTGTTTAAAAATAGTGCAAAATTTCTCTATATTAATGACTAAAGATTAGTTTATTATTAATTCCTCAAAAAAGAAGAAGAAGATTAGTTTATTTACCTCATTTTTTGTTGGTTTTTTCTTTAATTAGAGGGGAGTGCTCATTATCTTGTTAATTTCGTGTGCGTTTAGATTCCATTTATTTTACTGAAAACTGAAAATAATAAAAAAATAATAAAAATTACTGTTCATGCTTGAAAGTACCGTTCATATGCCTTATTGTACTATTCATGATGAACAGTACAATAGGTGCTAGTTAAAATTACAAAAAAAAAAAAAAATGAAAATGCAAATGATCCAGACGTGGACGGGCAAACCAAACCAACCCTTCATCTCCTTTGTTTCTCATATAAGCTTTTACAAATGGGCCTTAAATTACTAATCCTCAATAATCAAAATTCAAAAGAGAGTGGTCTTTTTCAATGCTAAGTGAGAAGAGAGCATCAAGAACTTTTTTAGTTGCATGGTTCAAGCAACAGGCTACCTTGAAATTTGAAATGTTGTAGGATATTTCAAATTTTAATCCTTGCTAAAACTATATGCACCCAAATTTGAAATTATGGCTCCATCTATTGCTAAAATTAGCATTCAATTATACATCAAAACATAAATGCAATATCAGGCTAGATTCAGTGTTTTTATGCATTGGATTGGTACCTATGTCTTATTCAACTATAAAATTTTTTACCAATGAGCTAATATTGGACTAGGTTTGGTGTTCTAATTTGTTCCAACTTTTTTGTTTTTCGTTTTATTTTTATTTTTTAAATTAACCTAATTAAGATCCCAAAACAATTTATGAACTTCCCTTCATACCCCTCACCCACTCCTGAAACAGAAGCGCCTCTCCTGTAAATTACACAAAATAAAAGGGCATTTCCGAACACGAAATTAAAAAACTTTTGGTCCCCTACGGTACCTTCCCTCTTTCAAAAAAAAGGCAGCTGACACTGACAACAGCTCTGTCACTGTGCTGTGACGTAAACACTTTTACATTTGGACAATAATACCCCTGACTGACTCCCTATATTTCTTTCAAATCCCTCTTCCTTTCTTTTCCGCCGTGTACTAAGAAACCAAAGAGACAGACAGAGAGAGTTGAGGGCTTCAGCTAGATTTCCTCACTCTTTCTCTTCAACTGAAACTATAAGGGCCAATGGCTTTCGCTTCATTTCTTGGCAGAGTTCTCTTCGCCTCTGTTTTCATTCTCTCTGCTTACCAAG
The DNA here is from genome assembly GCF_932294415.1 of Quercus robur. NCBI lineage: Eukaryota > Viridiplantae > Streptophyta > Magnoliopsida > Fagales > Fagaceae > Quercus > Quercus robur. The sequence continues at coordinate 40,999,519 of NC_065542.1, forward strand.
AGTTAGTATTTCATATGCCATCACTTACATTTTTTTTTTCTCCCAAATATACTTTGTTGTGATTTTTATGAGTTCTTAGGCTTGTAATGTGTTCTTTTAGACAAATATAATTCTGGGTTTTGAGTTTTTTTAGTTTTCGATTTGGCAATTGTTGTTGGATCTGTTAGAAATATAAGGTTGCAACTCTTGGTTTGACTTTTTTAATAATGGAACAGGGTATAGATCTGCATTTTGTTGTCAAATATTATAATTTTAAAGGAAAGTAGATGATGGGTTTGAGTAATTGAAAGTTATAATTCAGCCATGTTTAATTAACTTCAACAATTTGGCTCATTAGGGCTACTAGTTAATAATGAGACATAATGGCTTTGATCTTCAAAGTTTGGCTATATTTGAATGTATAAGTTATAACAAACAATTGGGGGTCATTCAGCTCTTATTCAAATCTCTTTTGGCTTTAGGTGAAGCTGAATTAATGGTTGACCTTTACCTTTGGGGTACAAGAGACCAAATTAGATGGGCCCCTTTTCTTTTTAACCTGGGTATATTCAAATGAATCAATGGATGAATGAAATCTTTGATTTTTCTTCTTGTATAATCCGTAATTTGATAACACATTGGTTCATTTATGCCATAACTCATTAATACAGGGAAGCATCTGTTGTTCTCTGGAGTGATGGAGTCTTATACAATTTCAAGTTTGAGTTATGAACAATTGTTTATATGCAGCTTATATACTTTTGTAGCGTGGTCTTTATTTATTCTATTAAGTAGTAGTGAATGGGGATTTTTGTTTGGACGTTTTCCTTTTGTGGGCAGCTGAAGAGCTTGCCCAATATTGGGTGATACCAGCTGAAATTTTAATGTAGTAGAACATCCATTAAATTTAGGAGAAAGTATGTGGTGAATGTGTAAGTCGACAATTGAATTGTTTCTTTGATTCAGAATTTTATGGCTTGCTAGAATTCTATTCTGTTTTTACTACCATTACTTCTTGGAGTGGGTGTAAAGTGGGTGAATCTGGGGATAAATACGATACTTGTCCAAGTATTAGGTTTGTCACATTAACTTGCAAAAAGTCCACTAAATTGGTAAGTTGGATTATTGAAGACATTTATGCGTATCAATATATTTTCAGATATTTATGCTTGCACATGATTAGATCTTTGCTAGGTCTCCTGGTATTGCCATTTTCATTTATGAGTAGGCTGCAAGAAAATTTTATGGTCTGTGTTGTGAAATTTGGTAATTTTTTGGGCACAAAATTTGGAGGGATGCATATGTATAATTTTGACTTCTCTTTCCTCTTCCTCTGTTTTGTTTGTGCTCTTTTATGAGGGAGGTTTTTTTCTTTTACTGTTTACATTGATCCAAAATGTACTGTTTAGTTTGATGAGATACGATTAAAAAAAAACAAAATATCACGTCCCAGGTCCATCACTCACTGTATGTTGAGGATGACTTTGTCCCATCTGTGCATGTGGATTGATTGAATTCTGCCTTCTCGAGCATGAATTAATTCATTTTATTTACATCTCATGTGAGCCTTAAAGATGGACTCATATTTTATATTAAAAGAGGGAAGTATAAAAAAAATGGGAATTAGGACTCCTAGTGATGAAAGGTTGGTTCTTCACTAGATAGGTTAGTATTTGATACTTTTATTTGTTGGAATGGAGCAAGAGAACTTTTCTCCACTAAACCATGTGCTCAAGCCATTTAGAGATCTTCAAAGATGCCTTATTAGTTGTATCTTAACAAGACGTTCATATTATTTGGTAGTAAGTGGCTGATCAAATGTTTTTATTTTATTGTGATGGGTGGGTTTGGGAAAGTTTATCTAATTTGGTTTCTTCTATTTCTTTTAGATCAAGCAGGTAATTCATTATGTGACATTATATAATTGCTTTCTTTAGAAAACTATAATAGGGTACTTGCTTTTGTTGAAGCTCTCCTCAAGCTGGCAATTCATTATGTGACATTATGAAATTCCTTTCTTTGGAAAACGATCATAGAGGACTTGCTTTTGTTGAGTCTATTATTTGTTTCTAATCGCTGATAAGTTTTCTTAGAATTTCTTGATTATAAGATATGGAATGATCTCCTTTTTATAGGTTCAGTGATTTTGGTTTGGATGGGGGACCGGCAGCAAAGGCTATTGGACCAAAGTTTGATGTATTTACAAAACATGTGCATTCACATGTTGCCGTGCAAGTGCAAGATATTGAGGTGAGAATCTGTGTGTTTGTGTGTGTGTGTGATTATTAATATTTCCAATAAACTTTATTTGTGTTTTAAAAGAAATATTAAACAAGTTACATAGAAAAGAAAGAAAAAAAGAAGAAGGAAGAAACTAAAAACAACATGGAAGACTGAGGTATTTCATAATTGTAAAAGTGTTTTCAAAACCAATTTTTCTTTCTTTTTTTTTCTTTGCTTCTCTATATAATTTGACTGGGGAATCTTGCGTCTGCTGTTTAAACTTTAAAGATGAAAATGCTTTGGTAAGCTAAGCTGCACTAAATGCTGTGCTCTGTTTTTGTCATCCTACTGAGTGTGAGAGTATATCACTAGGAATTGAATATGTCGATAGTATGATTTACATAGTGAAAGGATTAATAAAAGGCAAGGCTTTAGGAAGCCAATAAAAATAATTAAACCAATTGTTGTAATGGGATGTGAGTTTTCCTCTTTGATATGGTTTGTTGCTATTCATGGGACTAAGCTTGTGAGAGAGAATGATTCAGCAAAGATTAAGTTTTGAATTGGGATGTGGAAATGCTGTTTTCTACGTCTTTCTTACATTATCTTAAAGAATATCCATCCAGCACATCCTTATGACAGACATAATATAAGTAAAAAGTGGTTGAGGTTTGTGTTGTACATAAAAAAAATTGAATAACTTCAAATATTCCTCACTTTGTGCGCTCATCCTATCTACAACATGTTTTATGTTTTTAATTTTTTTTTAATTTTTATTGTTATTTAATTTTATTGATGTTTTGCCACAGGTGAAACGTTTAGCTGCAGCTGCTATTGCACTAAAGGGCATTGGAGGAATCTTCTTTATATTTGGAAGCAATTTGGGAGCCTTTCTTCTGGTTGGAATCTGAACCATACTATATGGTTTACTTTTGATCTTTTATGAGTAAAATATTAATATGAATTTCACACAGCTCTGGGCACTTGACTTTAGTCAGCTGTGAGTGCCCAGGCTGCTTATTGACCCTATCTTGTTGGGCTAATTATTCATTTACAACTGTTGGTTTCCTTTGTGCAGATTTTGCATCAACTGATTGCTACTCCTATTTTGTACGATTTCTACAACTATGAAAGCTGGAGTACAGAATTTACTCGACTTTTCATCGAATTTACACAGGTTTTTATACTGCCACTTCCTTATTTCTATTGCATGTACTGAAATATAGCCATGATTTTAATATGTTTTATATGGTCTTACAAGTCTTAAGTGTAATATGACATGAGCTCTAGTTCAAATGGCATTTCCTTTTTAATAAAGGAATGGAGGATAAAGTTTTGGGGTTAAAAGGTTGAGAGGATAGAAAACTGGGAGGATAGAAAATGTGTGTTTTTCATTATGTGTGTTTGGTAGAGAGGATGGAAAATGGAAGGATAAAAGAGTAAATTATTATTACATTCTTATTATTAAATGTAGAAGAATGAAAAAGTGGAGGCAGATCTGTATTTTTCTTCTCAATACCATTTTCTCTCATTTTTTCTCCCCAAATTGAAGAAAAAAAACGGTGGGCCTGGGTGGAAAATTCTATCAACCCTATTTTCTTTCCTCTCCCTTTTGACTCCTACCAAACTATGAAAAATCACATTTTTATCCCCCTTTTCCATCTCCCATTTTCCATCCTTTCACTTTTCACTCCAACCAAACATACTGTAAGAGCCATTGGATGCATGTGTAACTTACCAATTAAAAAAAGAAAAGTAATATGTATACCTTCTCTGTTGCAGAATGTGGCTCTTCTAGGGGCATTGCTGTTCTTTGTAGGGATGAAGAACTCCATTCCTAGGAGACAATCCAAGAAGAAGGCGCCTAAAACAAAAACAGTCTAGAAAGAAAGTGTAGGTGGAAGAAACATTTGTAATCAGTAAAGAGCCTGGTTTGGTTCATTTCGTGGATACTTTTTTTTTTTTTTTTTTTTTTTTTTTTTTTAATTTTTGAAACTTGTTACCTTAATTTTGACCAGGATACCACTTCAGCGTGTATGGTTTAGGTTTAGTGCAACTTTCCCCTTTTATTTCATGGGGTATATTGCTTCTTATGGATTTATGGATTTTTCTACTTTAAATTGAGCTTGGAATCTACTAATTGATAACCTTAATAAGACCATGCTGTGTTTGCATATAGGTTTGTGCAGACGGGGTGTCAATGTTCGACCCAACCTGTGAACATGACACGAACCCGACACGGGTTTTTTCGGGTTAGGGTTGGGCCTTAATGGGTTTGGATCATAAATGAGTCGACTCGAAAGCAACACAATAAGAAACGGGTTATAAACAGGTCAACCCGAGTAACCCGCAATGGATAAGTTTGACACGCCAATTTATTTGTGTCAACCCGATATGACCCACTTAACACAATCCGTTTAACTTAAATAACAAATAAATATTTATTTTATTTTAAATTTGTCAAATGCCTTTTATATCCAACATATATTTTAAATTTAAAAAGAAAAATGAGTAATTACAAAAATTTACAAGGGATATAATTGGAAATTGAAATTTTATAGACCTTAGAACTACTAATACTTTTTTTTTTGGCATAGAACTTACACAAATAAAATTGGATGAGCTTGTGGAAGATGTTATGAATTTGGACATCAACAAAGAATCTATGGATGATAATTGTGGTCATAGTCAGGATTAATCTACTGTTTGTTCAAATTCTTTCAATATTGATACTTAGCATTTGATGAGTTTCAAGAATATTATATTTTTGTTGAACTATATTATTTTGTCTTTGTGAAACTTTGTTATTTTGAATTTAAGTTGAAGTGTATGCACTTCTTTTGGAGTGTAAAGAACTTATTTCTAGATGAATGTTATATTTTTATTGAACTATATTATTTTGAATGTGGGTTGAAGACTTGAAGTGTATGCACTGCTTTTTGGAATGTAAAAAAAATTATTTCTGGATGAATGTTATATTTAATATTATGCAGGTTGAAATGGGTTGTGTTACATTCATGTCAACCAAACACGATTCGTTTATTAAGCGTGTCAAATGGGTTGGGTCAAGTTAACTCACCTTATTAACAGGTCGGGTTAGGGTTGAAGGATCATGACACGATTATTAAATAGGTCGGATTAGGGTTGAGCCATTTAGTAGAATACCCCTACCTTGACACGACACGAACCCGACACGCTAACCCGAATTGACACCTCTCTCTCTCTCTCTCTCATGAGGTGAAATGAGACATTGGGTCCGATTCAATTGTTAAGACTTTTATGCACAAACAAATAGATTTCTCGTAGCCGACTAGGAAAAACTGAACCTGTTGCCATCCTTATGTTGGGTTTTTGCAATTAGGAAACGTACTCCCACCCGCAGTTCCCACAACTCATTTGAAAAAGGCAAGTTACTGTCCTACTAAGGACAATGTTATCTTCCAAACTAATTTGGAGAAACATTTTTCATCTCAATACGTGATTCATATAAGTATAATGTGGAAGAGTCTTAATTTTTTTATATGGAAAAAGTAAAAAGTAATTGATTTTTTTGAAAACTTTTTATATATATTTTTTTATGAAAGTTCTATCAAAACTTTTTAAAATGATCAATTAACAAGTGTCATCCATCAACATGACTAAGTATAAAACAATCTCTTTAGTAAATCACATCACTCATTAAATTATTCAAACAACTTAGTTTGTTTGTTGAGAGAGAGTCAAATTGCCAAAACCGCTACAGGTAAGCATTTATTATTAGGGTCATTCTACTGTATCCACCTATTTTTTTAGAGGGTATGGTACCCACCCAAATCTTAGCTGCATATTTTTATTGATTCAATCCAGACAATTTATTTAGGTTTAATAGTAAACCTGATACCGGTAGAATAGGTAGTGTATAAAATCAAAACAAAAAACCAAAGGAAAAGAGAGAAACGAGAGAACGAAAGTCGGTTAAAAGAAGAAAAAAAACGGAGAATGAAAGACAGAGGGACGAGGAAGCAGATCGTCCATCGCAAGCAATGTGCCACCGCCATCACCAGCACTCACCATCCACCTCCTTTATATTGTCCGCCACTGCCACTGCCACTGGTGAGAATTTTTTTTTTTTAGTATTTGAGAATCTATTTTTCTTTCTTTATTTATTTGATTTGGGTATTTTCTTAGGTTAGCTTTGATCTAGGTATTTTAGTATTGAGAAGCTAGGTCTTCTGTAAGAATTGGGTTTTTTTTTTTTTTTTTTTTTTTTTTTTTTTCTTTTCCTGTTTTTGGGTTAATTTGTTTGGGTATTTTAGCTTGATTTAGTTTTGGTATTTTTTGGGTTATATGTTTGCTAGTTACCTGTGATGATTTGGGGTCATTGAAGAATTATAAAGTGAGATAATTTATGTGTCATTTCCTTTTCTTAATTGAATATGATGCTCACCATTTCTATGCGTGCATCTTTCCATGAATCAAATGGTTTAACTTAGTTATCTAGTCCAACACTGAAGTGTATTTTTATAATTCAAATTGTGCATTGAAAATGGCTTCCCCAAATCACTGTATATAATACTAGCTAAAGAGACATTGAAAATTTAAACCAGATTGAATGTACTATCTAAAAGGGCTAGGGGCAATCATAGAAAAATGCTTGCCATCTGAAAGCACAATGCTCTCTTTATCATCTTAGTTGTGAAGGATACCATTAAGAGTTTAAAAGGTTCATTAAACTAATATAATTATAAAGTATTTTGTGTTGCGTGATATATTTTAAATTTCCATCCTTTACTACAGAAATGTTGAAAACAACAAATTTACTGGATGGAGTCCGGACCAATTGAAAGAAATAAACTTAGAGTGAGTGTTCTGTTCAAATTAATCTTATTTATGGATGCAATTTTTAAGAAGTTGTTTCTTTGACTTTATGATTATCTTTAATGAAGATCTGGAGGTAATTCCTGGTCATCTAGAGGAGCTCATCCTCCTCCTCCTGGTACACCACATGTTCTTGATCAACATACTACTTAAAAACATTCTGGAGGTAAGTCTGTCATGAGTGGAGCAGCAATAGTTGGAATAGCTTTGGGTGTACTGGCAGCAACTGGGGCTCTAATTGCACTATTTTCATGAAGAAAGTCATCTCCTTCCTCACATTTCCTTGATGAAGAGAGATCTAGCCAAAGTAGATCATTTAGTCCTCTTGCATCTCAGGAATTATCCAAAGACTTGCCTACCGACATAAGCAACGACTTCAAAGGTAAATTTTCTTTATTCTGCATTCTTTTGTAGGGAGCTTACTGTAATTGTCTTAATAATGTTGCAAACATAAATTTCTTATTAGGCCTTAAATTTTTCTCTTTGCTTATTCAGATTTGTCCCCAAAAAAATTCTAGAACATCTGTAGCATGATATTGCACCTTCATCAGTAAAAAGGCTCTGGAATAGAAAGTGTATGCCATGCCTATCCATGTAAGGTCTATGATATTCAGTGTAGATAGACTTAGCTGGCATATCTCCTTTGTCTATGCATTCTTTAGGTTGTCTTTCGATTACTTGATCAAAAGTAGTGCATTGCTGGCCATTCGATGTCTAGTTCATCATTCTGTAATGTTTGATTGATATTTCTTAAGATGGTTATTTTATTTTTGTTGTATGCCTGGTAAATGTGGACTTCGCCTTGTAATCTAACTAACTAGATATTATACTGGTGACAGGGCATAGGTCAGTGGATTCATTTGCTTCAATTGATATAAAGACCTTACAAAAGTCTCCCTCAGTTGGTTTTAAGCTTCCACCTCCTGAGTTTAAGCAAACTTATAATGACAATGAGTTCGCTAACCTTCTGAATGCTAGAAAAAGCACCTCCATTCGTGCTACATCCTACTCTTTGGCAGATTTACAACTTGCTACTGCTAATTTCGCGTCAGGCCACCTTCTAGAAAAAGCATCTCATTTTATAATTGAAGAATTACCTATTATTGGGATACGAAGGAGCAATACATGAAGCCATTAGAGATTAACTATGTTTCAAATTATGGTATGTGAAAATGTGGAAAATATAAGCTTCCTAATTGAATTGAATGATGGAATTCTTCAGAGGCAGTGGCAAAGAAAGTGGACTTGGATTTTTGTTTGATGTTCCTATTGTAGGGTACTTTGTAATTTTTTTTTCTCAAAAAAATAAAATAAAATAAAAAGAATTGAAATTTGTGTCACATAAGAGCTATAAATTTTGTTTGACGTTTTGAATCTCAAAACAGGACAGAAGTAACTTGATGATAACACATATTTTGATTTGCTAGTTTGTTCCTTTAAATTTTTGTGTAAAAGACATATGTGGGGCCCGGCCCAAAAATAATGGACTATTCGAAATTCAGGCCCGTCCGAGGAGCGTCCTGTCCGAAGAAAAACCACATATGAAGCATTACTCGATCCCAATAACGCCAAGGAAACCTGTCCGACGAGTAACTCCTCCTCGGACATCACGAAGCCCAGACGAGGAACTCTCCCCAGCCATTTCAGTTCATCCTCCCAACATATAAAATGAATAAAATCCAAAATATCTCATGGAAAGCTACCACCACATTAATTGCGCCCCAACCACCCTCTTGGCCGCATTAATGAGGAAAAGACCCCTGAACAGTACTACCTTGGCCTCTGCAACTCACAAAGGGAGTGATGAGGGCGGCTGATGTGACAGGTGCTCAAGTAGATGTTTAGATGATCAACAGGTGTAAGGTTGAGATGAGAGGAGGAGAACTATATAATGTAGTGGAGTCCCTCAAAGAAGGGGACGGAAAAACTGTTTTAAGAACTGAAGAAATAGAATCATACGGGAGAGATCCATTCTTGTGTCTTTATTTTCTTGTCAACAATACTGTCCATGTATCAGACCGAATAGGTTCACTGAGGCTAAGTTCTTTGACCCATCCTCTACAAATATTTATTGTGGGTTGCGCTTTGGGCCAAGGCCTGATCAATAGAAGTTGGGCCAGGAAAATCGTGCAACCACAACATATATTTTGGATACTTTATCGTCTCTCTTAATATATAACTTTTTAGTTGTTAAGAACTTCGAAACAATTTTTTAGTTTGAGATTTTAAATGTTGTGAAAAAAGTTATGCATTAGGGTTCTCTCTTTCTATTGATATAGAACATTTTAGTTGTCAATAGTTGGCAAGACATTTTTTTAGTTGGTTATGATGACAAATTTTTAATCATCATCTTGTCAATTGGATTATCAATGGCTTTTTCATTACCTTATGTATTTTAGGGGCATTTCAATAATATTTTAGGTTTTGGGGGCATTATGGTCATTTTATAGGTTTTAAGTGTATTTCAGTCTTTATTTTAGGTTTCAGGGTCATTCCAAAGTGGAGAGATATAAAGATTAAAGCAATTAAAAGAAGACAATGCCATAAATTATATGGCTTAGTCTCAAATCCTAGAAAATAGGTCTTACTTACACTGAGGAGTTAGTGAGGGCTACTATCCACCACCCATATGAATGAACAAAGCATAGAGATGAAAATAGACCTTTTAACAGACAATTATGTTCAAATTACACGTTCCAATATTTTATAGGAACAAATACCAAACGGCTTTAGAATGAAGAGTTTGTATAAATTTTGCGAAACTCTAAGAGAGAGAGAGAGAGATAAGTGCTTTGTGGCACTGATAAGTCTTCAACAACAAAAACATTTCATTGCTATTAGAGCTCTCTTAGACTTTAGCTAGTGGAGGCTTTGCTGACTCAAATGAGGCTCACACTTATCATTATAGTCGAAATGCTAAACTCTTAAGGGCAAAATTATTTTGATAATTTTTTTAAAAGGATTGGGTTGTTTGTTTTTGATAAAATTGATCAATTGTGGTTAATTTTTTTTAGCTTTTCTATTGGTAAATTTTGTTATTGTGGAAATTTTTTGGGATGTTTATTTTGTTTTAGATGGGTCTATATGTAATAATAATTTTATGAAACAAAATTGCATAGACACTTTAGTTGGGGTGATTATACCCGTGTTGGACACAGTCATTTGGGACACTTCCGCACACGTGGATCTAATGAAAATGCCTAAAAAATATAAAACCTGGTGTAGCAGCCTTGATTGATGACTATTTCATACTGGATCTGTAGTTTCAATTCAAGTGTTTACTGAAAATTATAAAATTGTCAACAATCTTTGGATTGGATTTTTGCATAACTTGTTAATTGTATAGTCACCCTATTTCCAACCTTAGACACCACAATAAACACACGACTGTGATTAAGTTGCAGATGTTGCATAAGAACAATTAGAGAGCACATAAGATTATACATCTTTAGTTTTATAGTATATATAAATAATAAAAATATAAACATCAAGAAAGTGACCTCAGCTATGTTATTTTATAGGGAGGTATGCTCCTGAATGTGATGGAACCTACCAAGGGAGATACGTAGGAAGTTAATTGGTATATTCAAATATTTGTGGAAGAAACCAAGATAATATGAGAATGATACCATCAAATGTGAGGAAAAAAAAAAAAAGAACTACCGAATGTGACAAAAGTACAGTCACACGTGATGTTAGTACTGCGCTTTGTGAGACTGGTACCATAAAATGTGAGAACAAAAATAAGGGAACCACCAAATGTGACAAAAGTATAGTCACATGTGATGTTGGTATTGCGCAATATGAGGATAGTACCATAAAATGTGAAAAAAAAAGGAACTACCAAATGTGACAAAAGTACAATCACATGTGGTGTTAGTATTGCGCAATGTGTGGATGATACCATCAAATATGAGAAAAAAATAAGGGAACCACAGAATGTGACAAAAGTATAGTCACATGTGATGTTAGTACTGTGCAATGTGAAGATTGTACCATCAAATATGAGAAAAAAATAAGGGAACCACCGAATGTGACAAAAGTACAGTCACATATGATTTTAGTATTACATAATGTGAGGTTGGTACCATAAAATGTGAGGAAAAATAAGGAAACCACAAAATGTGACAAAAGTACAGTCACATGTGTGATGTTGGTATTGCGCAATGTGAGGCTGGTACCATAAAATGTGAGAAAAAAAAATAAGGGAACCACCAAATGTGACAAAAGTACAGTCACATGTGATATTAATACTACGCTTTGAGATTGGTACCATAAAATGTGAGGAAAAAAAATAAGGGAACTATCGAATATGACAAAAGTACAGCCACATGTGATGTTGGTACTGCGCAATGTGAGGATAGTACCATAAAATGTGAAAAAAGAGAACTACCGAATGTGATAAAAGTACAGTCACATGTAATGTTGGTACTGCGCAATGTGAGGATGGTACCATCAAATGTGAGAAAAAATAAGGGAACTACCGAATGTGACAAAAGTACAATCACATGTGATGTTAGTACTGCACAATGTGAAGATAGTACCATCAAATGTGAGAAAAAAAAAAAAATAAAGGAACCACCGTGTGACAAAAGTACAGTCACATGTGATGTTAGTACTACACAATGTGAGAATGGTACCATTAAATGTGAGAAAAAAAATAAGGGAATCATCGAATGTAACAAAAATACAATCACATGTGATGTTAGTACTATACAATGTGAGAATAGTACCATTAAATATGAGAAAAAAAATAAAGGAACCATCGAATGTGACAAAAGTACAGTCACATATGATGTTGGTACTGCATAATGTGAGGATGATACTATCAAATGTGAGAAAAAATAAGGGAATCATCGAATGTGACAAAAGTATAATCACATGTGATGTTAGTACTGCACAATGTGAGAATGATACCATTAAATGAGAGAAAAAAATAAAGGAACTACCGAATGTAACAAAAGTACAGTCACATGTGATGTTGGTACTGTATAATATGAGGATGGTATCATCAAATGTGAGAAAAAAATAAGGAAATCATTGAATGTGACAAAAGTACAATCACATGTGATGTTAGTACTACACAATGTGAGGATGGTACCATCAAATGTGATGTTTTGGTAATCTGATATAATAGGTTGCCTACTAGTGGGTACCGTATCCCCCAAAAAAAAGAGGGGGTACTGTAGAATTACCCTTATTATTAAACTTTGGTGTTAAATAGGAATCTTGTTATCAAAACCAAAGTGGTGTTAAATAGGATTCAAATTTGGTTATTTTGGTTTGAAGTTAGTTAAGGAAATAGAAAGGTACACAATATTTTAATAACACATTCATAATAAATCTTAAGTGTTAAGTAGTTACTAGTGGCTAGAAAAGTAATTATAGTAGTGAGTTCAAATTAGAACTAATTTTAACTTACCTCAATCACATAGGATTTGTTGTGAAAATGTTATAAAATTTTTGTAGATGTGGCACTTCTCTGCAGTAACTGGTGGGACTTCTCTTAGACTTGTTTTTGGGTTTGGCTTCACAGATTCGTTGCTACTTGTTATGAGCCTTCTATGGCTCTATATCTCTCTCAGGCCTAGAGAGTAGAGAGGATAACAAGAGCTTTATTAAGAATTGTGAAAGGCTATGACCTTCAATGGCTCAAACAGAAAATAGTCACAAAGATAATAAAAAAAAGGACGAACTTATCAAAATACTTCACGCAAATTTCACTTGGAAAATATTGCTTCTACTAAATCCACTGTGTCACGACCCAAATCCATAGACTATGAATTTAGATGCATGACTAACCTGCTAATCATACATAACTCAATAAACATAATTAATTTTGAAAATAATTCAAAACTCCAAATAAACAATGTTCTTGATAAATCTCTTACAATAACTAAAATCCACAATTTAGAAATAATCTCCTAATACTATAAAATCTAAAGCAGAATAAAAATAACTTATAATCTTTTAAGGCTTTAAGTATTATTGACGTCGTTTAAAAACTCCCACGCTCTACCTTACACCTTATGAAGTAATCTAAAGACTCTGTTTCCCAACTAAACTTTAATCTAAAAATTGTAATTGATGGGGTGAGCCACACATCTAGTAAGCAATTATACACCATATACAACTAAATATCAAGCAAAGCACAAGTATTTTGATTTTTCACAAACTCATTCAATGACGTTGCCTAAAAACTCCCATGCTCTACCTTGCACCTTACGAAGTAATCCAAAGGCTCTGTTTTCCAACAAAATTTTAATTTGAAAATTGTGATTGATGTGGTGAGCCACACATTTAGTAAGCAATTATACACAATATACAACTAAACAGAGTCAAGTAAAGCTCACGTATTTTGATTTTTCACAAACTCATTCAATGATATCAAATATAATTATTCCAAAATATATAATGAACCACTTAATACATATGTAATCAAATCATAAAATCATTCAAAAACACATACAGATAATTGATTAAAGTACATTGTCATATATACACATATCACATATTCTCACATACAATCTTGTGAGTGGATACCAACATCTAACCCCTGCTGGTAAGGGATTAATACTTATTCTCACATACAACCCTGTGAGCGGGCTTACACATATACCTAATCAATTCTAAAAAAACTTATTTTGAGTTGCATATCACAAAAGCAAAGTTTATACAAAATAGAATAATTTGCTTAATATTAACAATTATTTCAAATATAAAAGCATATCAAATATCACAATATCGAATTGAAACATAAATCAAAGGATTCTTGACTCTCTTAGGGAATGAGTAGGAACTGAGGAGTTTATACAAGTATTTTACAATTCTTGAGTAGATCTGGAAATTCAATTTGCTAAAAGAAACATTTTAAATACCATTTAGAGAATAGAATATGACTTTGAAACCACTTGCTTTTATACAAATTTAAAGAACAAGAACCTTTTTAGAAAACCTACATTGAAACTCAATTCTTTTCGGAAAATAGTTTAGTTTAGAAATCATCTTTGAAATGAGATTCGGACATTCAAAACGTTATTTAAAATTCAAAGTTTCTCTTTAAAACATTATTTAAAAGTCAAAGTTTCTCTTTCAATGATGTAAAAATGCTTTCGATAAACTTTAGAAAACCATAAGCTTAAAAACATAACTTTTGAAAACCTTTAATTTCTAAGAACCTAAATAACAAAACTTGTGCATATTATGCATAATTATTTACAGCACTTGAATCACTCTAAAAGTCCAACTGAAACACCTCCAAAAAGTCTCAAAAAACTCTTAAATAAGACCTATAATTAGCCATGGAAATTACTTAATATTCTCCACAAAATATAAATCTTATCGAATTATACAAACTGACTTACTAGGAAAATACTTTGCTGAACTAAATGATAACACTAATGCAAAGCATCTCTACCCAAAAATATGTTTCCTTGAATTTATCAAAACTCAAAGGCAGCAGTCAATACTTTAGGATTTAAGTTAATATACACAACCCAAAAAAAAAAAAAAAAAATGTTAAAGCCACCTAATCTCTATATATTAAGAGGATTCAAAAAGTTAGTTATGATTTCAGAAAATGTCAAAAATACCATAATTAGATAATCTTTATTCTTAAAAAATAAAAAAAAGTGGGGTTAAAATTGTAATTCAACAAAATTCAAAATTCAAAAAAAAAAGAAAAAGAAACTACCAGAAATTTTTTTCCCTAAAAATTCGCATACTCTCTATTTAAATATATCTCACGTGAAGTTAAGAAATTAGTTCTCGGTTGGTTCCAATTGGTTATTCCAACTCTTCTCTAATTGTAGTATAGGTTTCCTTTCTTTCCTGAGAAAGACGAGTGGTTCCTTTGTTGGTATTTCGTTTCGTCTGTTCATGTGTGTTGGTAGTTTTGTTTGTTCATGCGTGTGGTAGTTTTGGCTTATCATGAATGATATTACTAATCGTTGGACTAAATTTTCTCTCTCTAATAAGGAAGGCAAGAAAGTTATTCTGTCTAGGGGGAAGCAAATTCAAGAATTTGTTTTGGTTGCTAAGTTCTTACTAAGAGAACAGTGAACATTGACGCAGTGGCCAAAACTTTTAGGCCATTATGGTGAGCAAGGCAGGGTTTTCATATTAGGGATGTTGGTAATAACCATTAAATCTTTGCATTTGAACTTGAGGCTGCTGTGAAGAAGGTATTAATGGGTGATAAAGTAAAATAAATAAAGTAGTTTTTGGTAGAGCCAAATAGCTAAAATTATGGTTCCACCAATGTGGATAAGCATTAGCATTGATGATGCTAAAAGTCAAATTACTATTTTTTGCACCACAAACAACAAAATACATGCTACACCATAGTTAAAAATTTTAACAAGCTTGCTAAAGTAAAGTGCCATTGGCAATCTATTGTAGTGACAAATGCAACAAAAAAATAAAAATAAAGTCCCTTTGAGGACATTTGAAAAAATTGGAACGATATAGAGAAAATTAGCATGCCCCGCACAAGATTTGATCCATGACTTGTTCATGGATATACACGGTGGCCAATTCTAGAATTTAGTGTGTATATATATATATATGTATATATATATATAAACCAATGAAAACGTAAAGCTATATAAATGAATTGAGTTTCGTAATCCATGGTTTTGTTCTAAAATACTCCCATTGGCGACCTATGATTTAATATACATATAACCAAAAGGAGATGTAAAGCCATATACATAACTTTTTCAATTCACGGCTTGTACTAGAATGCACACACTGGGCAACTTGGGGTTTAATACATACTAACCCTAATGAAAACGTAAAAGTCCTATAGATATATAAAGATTGTAATCCATGGCATTGTTCTAGAATGTAATCCGTAGGAAACTAACGTGAAGTGTAAACCATATTCTAGGAAAAATATCTCTTTGAAACAAATCTACATTTCACTAATGTTTCCAAGATAAAACTCTAACCCTTTAATTCTTTGTTTCTGACAAATGAAAAATTATACCTAGAACAGTCGGTTGCCTCTTCAATTGTATTTGTTCTAAACTCTAAAGAAAAAACACAGTTCCTAGCCTCCTTAGTGATGAAACCTTGATTTATCTTTTCCTCTACCCTGTAGTTAACGCATGGGGTAGTGGGCCTCAGTTACTAACAAAAGTACTTATTCCAATCAACTATATATAAAAGAAAAGTAATGCCCTCAAATAAAAAAAAAAAAAAAAAAAATATATATATATATATATATATATATGGGGGGCGTTACACATTGAGTGTGGTAGCTGAATCTTCTTGCAAAGTGTTGTGATGACACTCGCAACACATTGGTCCTGTTCAGTCCATTCTGCCCATTTTGGTCCTATTCGATCCATTCTATCCACTCTAGTCTTATTTGATCCATTCTATCCACTTTCGTGCTATTTCGTATACTTTGGTTCTATTCAGTCTATTTTGGTTCCATTCAGTCCACATTGGTTTTATTCGGTCCATTTTGTCCACTTTAGTCCTATTCAGTTCACAATGGTCCACTTCGTTCTAATTTGGTCCTGTTCGGTCTATTTTGTCTACTTTGCTCCTAATTTGTCCATTCTTATTCGGTCCTATTTAGTCTACTTCAGTCCTATTTGGTCCACCTTGCTCTTATTCAGTCATATTCTGTCCATTCAGTCCACTTTGTTCCACTTGGTCCAATTTGGTCAACTTCAATCTATTTTTATGCAGTTACATAATGGGAAAGGACATGTTTGGGTTGAAAGTACTTATTCTAAATCCAAATTTATTAAAAAGTGTATAAATATCAAACTTGTAATATCTAAAATCTTAAGCACAGTACTTGTTATTGCTACGGTTTTGTTAAACTACATTAACGTCGCAGTTTAGTCTACTACGGTACAGATAAATTTAAGTGAAAATCTTTCTAAACATAAATGCTATTTTTAGGGTTATATTTTTTGTAATTGGCTAATCCTTTGACAAAATGCACTTTACTTGTAATTTGGTAGATCTAAGATGGGTTTACTACTTCAAGAAACATGTTGTTCAAGTCAAGTATTAAAGACATGAAGATTGGTCCAAAAAACAAGTGAAGAAAAGCTGTTTATTAAGTCTCGACAGATAGCTCAACAGATGCCTGTTATCGAGACTTAATGTGAAGCTCAATAGATAGCTTGACAGCAGCTCGATCTATCGAGAATTACGATTTCAGAATTTCCAAATCTGAAATTCGGTCTAGTCTTGTGTATTTATTTGGGGTTTATTTTCTCACAACCCTAGACATATATAAAGCTAACTTTAAAGGCCATCACACATAGATTCAAAGACAAAAAAGAGACATATATTCTCTATGTGAAGCTATTGCTTTTGTACGCCATAGAGTTTTGTAATCGAGTACTTCTAGATCTTTATTATTGGGGATAATTACACGTAACCCACCTGTGGTTTGGGCGAAAATCACTTTGCCTACCCGTGGTTTGAAAAGTGTCACTTAACCCACCTGAGGTATGTTCCGTTTGTTTTCCGTAACCCACCTCTGTTAAAATCAGGGGTAAATAGATATTTTTTCCCAAAGTTTATGTCTCTCTCCTCCCAAAACAAAAAAAAAGACACTGAAACAAGAAAAAATAAGATCAAAAGGGAGGGTTTTGTGAAAATTTATCTCACTCTTTCTTTCCTCTTCTCAATCAAACTCCCTCTCAATTCTCAGAACTCTTCACCAGAGTGGGTCTACCGATGTGGGACGTGGGTGTTTGGCAAATCGTGGTGTTGAGATCAGCGTGCATGGGGTGGTGGAGATGTGGCAGATCAGTGTCTCGTGGTGGCATTGGTTGCTGGGTTTGGTACAGTGGTGGGTTGTGGTTTGGGTATGTGATCTGTGTCGTGGTGGTGGGTCTACCGGCGTGGGACGTGGGCATTTGGAAGATCGTGGTGTTGAGCGTGCGTTGGATGGTGGAGATGTGGCAGATCGGTGTCTCGTGGTGGTGTTGGTTGCTGGGTTTGGTACAGTGGTGGGTTGTGGTTTGGGTATGCGATTTGTGTCGTGGTGGTGGGTCTACCAGCGTGGGACGTGGGCATTTGGCAGATCGTGGTGTTGAGCGTGCGTGGGGTGGTGGAGATGTGGCAGATCGGTGTCTTGTGGTGGCGTTGGTTACTGGGTTTGGTATAGTGGTGGGTTGTGGTTTGGAGCGTGCATGGGGTGGTGGAGATGTGGCAAATCGGTGTCTCGTGGTGGCATTGGTTGCTGGGTTTGGTACAGTGGTGGGTTGTGGTTTGGGTATGCGATCTGTGTCATGGTGGTTGCTAGGCTTGGTTCATGTGTTTGCTTTAAGTTTCAATGATTGTTGAGATTTTTTTTCCGGAATTTTGTTCGAGTTTTGGTTGCTGGGATTGTTCTTGCTGGAGAAAGAATTTGAATAAAAATAAAAATAATTCTGCATAAGATCTAACCCATCTGTAGTAAAGTTGAAAAGAAAATGAAAAGCTAAAAGAAAGAAATGGAAGTGAAAAAGAAGAAGAAAACATAACTCAAAACCCAAATGCAACCCAACATCATGCTCCTTCTCAAAACCCAGACCCAATCCAACACCGTGCTCCTCCTCAAAACCCATACCTAACCAACACAACCAACTCGTGCTCCTCCACAGTCATCACCCAAGCCACCACGACCCAAAGCTGTCGACGATCTGAACTGGAGTGTGAGAGATGAGAGAGACATGGACAGAACAGAGAGAGAGCGGGGCAGAAAGAGCATGAGGAGCACGAGTGTGTTACAAAAATATAGTTTGTGATTTATTGGAGTTCTTGAGACAAGTTTCTAAATTCTTACGAATAGCATCTTTTGATCTTATTTTTTCTTGTTTCAGTGTTTTTTTTTTTTTTTTTTTTTTTTTTGTTTTAGGAGAAGAGAGACATAAACTTTGGGCAAAAATATCTATTTACCCCTGATTTTAACAGAGGTGGGTTACGGAAAACAAACGGAACATACCTCAGGTAGGTTAAGTGACACTTTTCAAACCACGAGTAGGCAAAGTGATTTTTGCCCAAACCACAGGTGGGTTATGTGTAATTATCCCTTATTATTGATGAAGTGAAGAATTTTGCAGCCAACAACATTTGTTCAAGTTGCTGGAGTTAGTCACGTACTTGGGATTCATGCAAAGGGTTAGTCACAAATTGGAGGTTTGTGTATTAAGGGAAAGAAGGCAACTACAAGATCAAGTCCAATTGGGTATTGGAGCAAAGGTTCTACTGTAGGTTTGTATTTCACGATAGGCCAAGGGTAGTTGGTAAGATTCCTTATACTTGTAATCATTTGATTATTGATTAGTGGATTCTTAGGAGTGGTGACTTTAAAATCACTCGGTGGGGTTTTTGCCTTGCGAAGTTTTCCCCATTTGTCAACAAATCACTGTGTCAAATTTATTTTCCATTGCACTTAGTTTTTTGGTGATTGTTGATACCTAGCCTCGAAAACGGTAGAGGAAAAACCGCCGTCGTCGTCGGGCCTTCGTTCAACCACTCGCCTTGTCGACGCTCTAGTGTGTGCAGGGGGCTCGTTGGAGGCCCCCTCTCAATTGGTGATTGGGTGTATGCATGTGTAATAGTGTGTGGTGTGGTTCGTGCAGGGCTTTAGGTGCTCTCTCTCTCTGTGTGGAGACAGGTAGGTCTATCTTTGGCATTGTGGCAGGATTCTGAGCCAAATTTAAGGGATTACCAAAGGTAAGTGGAGTCACCACCAATCATTGGGTTTTTCTAAGGTGTGATTGGTCACCTGTTTCTAGTTGATTTTATTACCAATCTTAGGCTAAGAAAAATGACATTTTTCCTAATCTAATGTGGATGGCAAAAAATCTTGATTCTTGAGTCCGAAAGTTTGGTTACGTGTGGGGAAAGTGTTAGGCACCCCATAACGCCTGTCCAAAGACAGTCCTTTGTTTTGATAAAACCTTAATTTTCAGAGATTGGCAGTAAAAACATGATTTTGGCATTGGCTTTCGGGGCTTAGCATGCATGAGGGCTTTGAGGTTTGGCTTTTGAATGGGTGTGGTCCTAATCTATGCTTTCCTAAGGCATTCAGGCAAAGTACCAAATTTTCACAGCAAAAATCCTACAACATGTCACCCTACTTTCGCAGTGGAAATTAGGCATTGCTTCGCCTCAAGTGACAGGGGCTATGACAATCATACCGAAAGGGGCGAGCAGGTATATATATACATACATCATGCACAATGCAAGCACATAAAGTAGGAAAATAAATGCTTACATCCCTAGAGCATGGCCCAAAATATAGGTGCAGGAAAGTAAATAGAGATCGCCATACTCTAAAGATGAGGACGAATGGTACATGGCATGATATACCTAATACAACTCATCTAAGAGAGAAAGTGAAGAAAGAGGAAGGGGTTTTAAAAGAGTACATGACCAAAAGGGAGAGGCTTGATCCCTAAACCTAACTGAATGTAGCCACTTGGCTTTTATCTACAAGCTTGCATTTGTGCCCTTTTTGCTTGCACCTGGGAAACCGTGCCCTAGCTCCATGCGTCCTCGCTCCATGTGTGTAAATGCAAAGGTAAAGACAAGAAACCAGCAAACAAGCAATGGAAGGAAAAGATGCAAAGTGCATACAAAGGAGGTATAAAGCAGATAAGCACGATAGACATGGAAAGCAAAGCACAAGAAAGCAAGCAAACAAGCGAGAAGACAAATAAGCAAGAAGACAAACAAAAGGTGGTGTCCATGAGGGACAAATGTAGGTTTGGATCGAATGTCCATAACTTCATTGTGTTGAAACATGGATGACACACTAACAAGCAAGACTCATGCATGGACATGTAAGCAAGTGTGTAAAGATGCATAGAAAGCTAACGGGTGGCATAAACAAGCATGGTAAGCATATTATCACACAAAACGGAAGAGGGGAAAGGTATGCATGAAGCAATCGGCATCATGGTGATGCATCCCAAATGGTTACATCCAAACAAGGCCTCATGGGCATTGGATGTAACCACACAACCACAAACCCGCTAAAGGCGTTAAGCGTGGCAAAGCCTAGAGGCTAACACAAGCATAAAGCATAGAAGCAAGCAAGCATAGACATACAAATAGGATGATCAAAACCCTTTGATGTGGGCCTTGGTGTATGGACGATGACAAAGACCATGGGGTCTAGATCGAGTCCTAACCATTAGGCCAAAACACAAGAAAATGTGATAAAAAGGAACAAAAGGGCTACAATAGCACAAGACATGACAAACAAGGTCTAGGCCTAAACACATAAACAAGGCGTGAAGCACGCAAGCACATGGAAGATAGCATAAAGCATGTAGAGAACATAGATCCAATCACATAGGCATGTGAAAACATAGCTCTAGACATATAGGCATAGAAACGTGCACGTAAACATGTAGAAACTTAGCACGTAAACATGGAAGAACATGAATCCAAGCATATAATCATGTGAAGACAAGGATCTAACCATATAGCATGGATATAAACACATAAAACACATAGATCTAAGCAAGGCATAGCCAACAACATCATAAAAGCATGTGAGCATGTAACCCTAACATCAACATAGAGCAAAAATAGGAAAAAAGCATAGGAAAACATGGCATATAACATAAGGCATTTGGATCTAAACATATAAGCATGTAAGGATGTAGATCTAAGCATGAAACATGGCATAAGGCAGAAAAAGAGAGGAGATTAAGGCTAGAAGCACAAATAAAGTAATCAACATGCGAAAGAAAGCAATGAATCATGTTATTAAAGTATAAAGGCAAAATAAATACTAGAAAAAAGATTTAGAAGGTTAGGGGTGTGGAAAGTAATTAGAAAGCTACGTCCACACCCCTAAACCCCAAATCCAAGATGTAGCAAGGAGAAGAAGATTGGGTATAAGAACAATACCTTGTGTTTTTGGTGAAGAGAGAAGAATCAAGAAACTTTGATGTGTTTTTTGTGTTTGGAAGAGAGGAAAAACATGTAGAAGACGTTCAGGCAGAGAGCAGAACCAAGGGAGACCTCTTCTTTTTTTTTTTGAAGGGTGCCTGGGGCCTTTTATAGCCCCAACACGCCTTTCGAGGCGGCGGCCCTTGGCCGCCACCTCTAAACACCCATGGATTGGGTTGATCTTGACACCCCTAGAAATATTTTGACTTCCTGTTTCTGATAAGGTATGAATCTTGAAAATTCAACGGTCGGATCGGAAGTTATGGCTCTTGGAAGTTAGTGGTGCATCGATCGATGCGTTATCCCGGTATTTGTGATATCTCAGCCGTTCTAACTCCGATTTCGACCCATGAATAGTCGTTGGAAAGAGAATTTGATAATCTTCCCAATGAGTTTGGTTCCAACCCGTTTTGAAGGCCGGATCAAAATTAGGGTTTTTTGGCCCACCTTGGATCAACTTCGGGTCAAACTTAGTCAAACTTGGTCAAAGTAGCCAAAAATCTCTAAGAAGCTCGGGTTTGATTAAAAAAAAAACCTTGAAAAGTGTTATTTTATGAGGATTTTGACTTTGTTTGACCTTCGGTCAACCTGTTGACCAAGGGCATTTTGGTCATTTTAGTTGAAAAATGCACTTTGGGTGCTTCGATATCCAAATGGGTTGCGCTACGTCATTCTAGATATTCTCGCGGCCCCATGGAGACAAAATAATATTTTTGGATTTTTTGGGGTTTAGCATGCAAACCGAGGGCAGACAAAATACGGTATCAACAGTGATTTGTTGGTTCCTTCACATTTTGCATACAAATGAATTTAATTAATCAACTTGGGAAATTGAATAATTAACCGGAGTCAAGCTATCTTAACCCAATAGCTATGAATATACAAAAGTAATCTTTAGGGTAGTTATTCATTTGTTTTAACGTCATTACTTTTAAATGAATTGCATGTGGTTGATTATATCTTCAAGCAAAATAAATATATGTATGTATGTATAATTTTTATTTAAATAAATTATTCATTCTCTTAAAAGAGATTACCATGATAATCAAAACTCATATCAAATTTATATTGAATATTTATAATTTATTCTCTAAATTTTATTAGAGTGAGAGAGGGAGAGAGAGAGAGAGTACTTGTGATGAGGAACTAAAAAATACAATACCAAAATGTATGAACCAAAATAGAGTTATAAAAATCACAACAATTCATCAATATAAAGTAGAGTTGCAAGAAAGAATAAAAAATCAAGAGAAAGAAAATAACCATTTTTCAAGAGAGAATGTGAGAGAGAATAATAAGAAATTTATAGAAATTAATATGAGAAGAAAACAAAGTAAAAAAAAAAAATAGTAATAACATCAAATTATTCAAATTATGTTATGTAATAAAATAACAGTATATTTTTATATACTAAATTTTTTTAAAGGAAAATTATTATATTTTATCTTTATAATGCAATATGATAACATCTATGAAATCAAAGATAATAAAAAAGATAACAACTTAAAGACACAAAATTTATTCACATCAACCCAAAGTAGAATTCCAAATAATACAAAATTCATCAAACTAAAGTAGAGATGCAAGAAAAAAAATCCACCAAAAATGAAAAAAAAAAATGTGAGTGAGAGAGAGAGAGAAATAACATTTTGTACGTGGGAAAACTATGTATAGAATGGAAAAAAGAGATTTGTAAATTTATAGTAGAAGGAGGGGAATAAGAAAAACAAAAAATAAAGGAAGATAAAAGGATAGAGAAAAAGTGATATTATGATAGATAATAGTGGGAAGATGAAAAAGGAAGGAAAAAGTTAGATAAAGTATAACAATTGGGAAATTAATAAGAAAAATGACAGTTTAAAATAAAAAGAGAGAATAATGAAAATGAGTGGATAATGTGGCCGTTGATGTGACTCAACAGGAATGTAGTACAAATAAATACTACACTTCAATTTATATATATATATATATATATATATATATGTGTGTGTGTGTGTGTGTGTGTGTGTGTGTGTGTGTGTGTGTGTGTGTGTAGCTCTTTCCAAAAAAAAAAAAAAAAAGTGTATACACATATGTGTAATAAGTTTTAACCTAACAAAAATAACACTTTGTGTATGTAAACCCTTCAATTTGAGAACTTTCACTGTCTTGCAGTTAATGCCCAACAAACTAAGTCAATTCCATCCATTTACCAGGTTGAAAATAGCAATGATATAACCATATCAACTTATTAAATTTGACTTGAAGATATATATAGCTTATTATAAAAAAGGGCCCCCTCTTTTTCTTCCAACCTCAAAAGTGTCAAATGAAGATCAACAAATAGATTTTGGACAATAATGAAAATCCACAACAACATAAACAGATCAAAGAAAAAAATTGAAGCAAATTTTAATTTAGCTTTAGAATCTTGTCAAACACTTTGAGGGTGATGAGGCTGGATTCATTTCATATATATGCGATGCCCTAAAAGTCTTTAACTTTTGTAGTAAGATAAGGTGAGTAATGAGTACGCCCAATAATGCTTAACAAGGAGGTTTTTACCAAACTCATTATCAGTCCTGATCGATCGATGGTATCTCCCTATATATGCACTAAAGTGCATGGGGCCTGGGGGGGTATGTTGGAACTCGGTTCCAGCCCAAGAAGGGAGGTTGAGGTGAGATATATTTAGTAATTATATATTTCTCAACAAGTTATAAATAAAAAATGAGAGGAGGCTTTAGATAAAAATACTATTTTTGCGTAGATTATTTGGATCAGCTTGACAAGTGAAATGTCCCTTGCATCTTACCTAACGTCACTATCATAATTTACGGCAGGTAATGCATATATGCACTGTGCAATAGGAAGCCTTTGACATCATTAAACATGTCATTTTATTCAACAATAAGTAAAATATATCCCTCGCAATTCGCAAATAAACGTGCCTAAATTGTGTCCAAATATGTAGTTGTGGATTTGTATAGATGAGATCATATTTTTTTTTTTTGTCTTACTTTGAATATCTATTTTTGTACGTATTCAGGATAATGTTTTGAAACCAGACTATCAACCAGAACACTTCACCATTCTGCTCATTCATTGGACATTTCCGTGATGAAAAAGTCAAGTTAGAAAAAACAATTTACAAAGAGGGATTGTTTAGAAAGCAACTAGGAAGAAAATATTAAAAAGCTAGACTGATCCAGGTTTTAGGCAATGAACCTACACTAGTTGCACAACCGTTTCATCATTAACAATGACATTTATTGGTGATCTTTGGAATGAAATTTTCTGTTCAACATATATTATTATTATTATTATTTTTTGGTAAAATATATTATTATTATTATTATTATTGTTGTTGTTGTAAATGTCTAGGCCAAGTATAAGGAGGTGGTATACCATACATCAAATGCATGTTTCCTCCCTTTCACATAGATATGTGGAGTCCATCTCTATGTGAGAGGAAAGAAATATGCATGCGATGCATGGTGTATTTTCTCAAGTCTAAGAGTGAATATTTCTATAGGCCTTTTTATAAGTTATCTTTTACATGCATTTTTATAATCATAGATATCGAATCTACCAGTTCAGTCAACAAAGGCGTCGATCTATCTTGTACCATTCTTTTGCTTATATATATGATCACTTCCAACCCCTCAATTTGGAAGTAATTCCATTTTGACAATCCAAATTCCACCACCTTTAGGATGGATCTCACTTCTAGTGTAGGAAATAAACTTGTTCCAGGAGATGAATTGGGCTATGACAGAGCCAAGGAAGTGAAGGAGTTTGATGAAACAAAAGCTGGAGTTAAAGGAATAGTGGACTCTGGAGTGACCAAGGTCCCAAGGTTCCTCATCCATCCACCAGAGAGCCTTCCAAATCCAATGCTATCTCCAGCCACTACCCACTTCCAAGTTCCAGTGATAGATCTCCAAGGCTTTGAACAAAGTTGCCAGAGGATGG
This sequence comes from Quercus robur, assembly GCF_932294415.1. NCBI lineage: Eukaryota > Viridiplantae > Streptophyta > Magnoliopsida > Fagales > Fagaceae > Quercus > Quercus robur. The sequence continues at coordinate 41,025,460 of NC_065542.1, forward strand.
AGATCGTTGATCAAATACGTAAAGCATCAGAAACATGGGGCTTCTTTCAAATGATTAATCATGGAGTTCCAGTTAGTGCTATGGACAAAATGTTTGAAGCAGTTCAACAATTCCATGAGCAACCAAAGGAAGAGAAGATGAAGTGGTACTCACGTGATCTCAAGCAACCAGTTAAGTACTACAGCAATATGGATCTCCTAGTCTCCAAAGCAGCAAGTTGGAGGGATTCAATTTCATTTGATTTCAAATATGGTCCCCTAAACCTTGAAGCACTTCCCCTAGCATGCAGGTACTAATAATACTTCTAGCTAGTGAAAATGAATGTAAAAAGACATGTAATATATTTATACTGTCTATGTTATATGATTTATATCTTATATGTGTCTTAATTTTCAGGGAGTCTGTAAGCGAATATTGGAAACACATGATTGAACTAACCAAGGCACTAAAAGAATTACTATCAGAAGCTTTGGGGCTTAGCACTGACTACCTAGCAAGCATAGAATGCATGAAATCTGAATTGTTTGTGTGCCACTATTACCCGGCTTGTCCTGAACCAGACTTGACCCTTGGCACAAAAAAGCATTCAGATCCATCCTCTCTAACTATACTCTTGCAAGACAATATTGGTGGCCTGCAGGTTCTCCATCAAGATCATTGGGTTGACGTTCCTCCAGTGCACGGAGCATTAGTAGTCAACATTGGTGACCTTCTGCAGGTAGAAACTATAGTTCTGTTCGCATATTTCTTTTTCCGTCTTTATTCAGTCGTGTGCCATGCAAACGGGATGTGTAAGAAAAATGAGAAGTGCTAAGCCTAAATGAAGGAAAATATATCATTCCAAAAAATCACAGGTTGAACTCTCTGAGATTTCACCAAATCACACCGATCTCCTTGTCTTGAATTAGAAATCTATTTAAAAAAAATAAATATTTCAATAGTTACAATAATAGAAAATATGGAATTTAAACTCTAGTTCTCCTCATAAAAGAATGGGAAAAAAAATCACTGATCTACAAGGCTTTAGGCATTATATATCAACTTTTATCAACTTGAAATTTGCCATTCCTAGCTCAACCTCGAAACACTTATGTCCATCAAATAAACTAATGAATTCTTTACTATATTCCTTCCTTTTCTTCAATTGGATATCAACTTTTATAAAATAAAAAAAAAAAAATTCTATAATTACAACGATAGAAGAGAGGAGATTTGAATTTTGCTTTTCTCGTAAAAGGAGTAGATAATATCACCAAGTTACTAGACTTTTGACATTAGATACAAACTTCTATCAAATTAAAAAATATCATTCCTTGGTCAATCTCAAAACACTTCTGTCCACCAAAAAACCTGAAGATTAATTCTTTTGCTAAAAAAGAAATAAATTAAAAAAATGGTTAACATGTGTAAGATACTATTTCTACCTTTAACTTCTATCAAATTAAAAAATATTATTCCTTGGTCAATCTCACAACACTTATGTCCACCAAAAAATCTAAAGATTTATTCTTTTGTTGACATAAAGAAATAAATTAAAAAAATGGTTAACATGTGTTGGATACTATTTCTACCTTTATAAAGTACAATATATTTAGTAACAATAAGGGAAATAACACTTTGGAAGACTCCAATTTAGTAGTTGAAATAACATATAGGAATACCACTAAACTCAAAATGCTTTAGCTCATGAGTTTAGAGCTAATTATGTTATATTAATCACTCAAATTATATATATATATATATATATATAAAAGTTAAAATGTAGCATTTATTATTGCTATACTTTTGACTTCTATTGAGCCACATCATTCACCTATTTCCAATACTTCCCTCTCATTTTAAACTATTTTTCTCCTTATTAATTTCTCACTTTACAATTATATTTCCTCCAACATTTCCCTCCTTACTTTTACCTTTTTATTTCCCCACTACTTTATACCTTAATGTTACAATTCTACCATCCCTTCATTTTTCTTTCATTTTGACTCTTCTTCTCCCCATTTTATTTATCATAAAAATTTGTTATTTTCTCTTCTATTCAATCTATATTTTTCCTACACAAAAAAAGATGAATACTTTCTCCATCTTTCTCTCCCTTTTTTTTTCTTTCATTTTGTGGATTTTTAATCCTTTATTGCATCTCTACTTTAGGTTGATGAATTTTTTGTGTTGAACTCTATTTTGGGATGATGTGATTTGGCTGTGTTTCAATTTGTTATTTTTTTCTTTTATTTTCCTTGATTTTTAGATATTATCGTATGAAAGTATATATATAATGATATGATGTTATTGTATTTCGTAAAATGGCTTGGATAACTTAGTGTTTACAACTATACATTTTCTTTTTAGTATTCTTCTACTCATCTTCTTCTATATAAATCTATCTCTCCCTCTCTCTCTCTGAATTATTTATTCTTTTATGCAACTCTACTTTGAATTGATGATTTTTTGTATCTTTACTTTTGGTTGATAAATTTTGGTGGTGTGTATTTTGATAAGTTCCCCATCTTAGATATTTTTGGAAGTGAGAGTTTGAGTTTATATCAAAATAAAATCTACATGGCTATATATTTGAATATGTCTATTGATTATTTGAGTAATATCAATTGTAAATTTGTTATGAAGTTTGATTATCATGATAATTTACTTAAGAAAGTGAGAAATTTTAATAATTAATTTGAAAAAAAAAATAGTTGTACCAAAAAGAAAAAAGGAAAATATAACACACAATAACAAAATTTTGAAAAATATAGATCGCTTCAAAAAAAAAAAAAAAAATATATCAGTCAAACACACTCAAGTTCTAAAAAAAAAAACTCAACATAATAGAATGATATATTTGTAGAGATAGAGAGATGTAAAATACTTTTTTTCAATTTTTTAATGAGAACAAACTATCTTCAATAAAATTTAGAAAATAAATTATATATTATACCACATTACAAAATAATTATATATTCTTACGCATTGTGTGAATTTGCAACTAATTATTATTTAATGTGAGACTTTATTCGTATGTATATTCCCAACATTAATAATTACATCAACGTACTGCTAGAGTTCAAATACATAAGAAAACTTGATCCACACTAGTTTGACTATTCTCATTTATTTCTTCACAAATCCGTTGCCCCTTACTTAATTTTAAATTTTAGTTCCTTTCGTATGTTGTTAAAATTAAAAATCTCACCAAAGGTTGAAGTAAGTTTTTTGAAAAAACATATGCAAAAGGGAAGCTAAAAACTTGGAGAATGGCTATTGAACCCCTAATTCCTACCTAGTGCTGGCTAAATGCTAGATGCAGTTGATGCGGTCGTCTAAGGCCCCAAGTAAAAAAAAGGCCCCCAAATTTTAACTAATATGATTATTTATAACCAATAAATAAAATAATATTTTTTTCATCAAATGAAAACAAACAAAAAGGAGAGAGAAATGTTACATCCACAACATTTTTTACAATACTTTTACAACAAATTCTAATTAAGTAGCAGATTGTTATAACTTATTATTGATGACAAAAAATAATTATAGTGGTGGGTTCAAATAGAAAACAAGAAGCAATTTAACACCTAGTATTTGTTGTGAAAAATATTGTGAATGTTTCACTTCTCACAAAAAAAAAAAGAAACAAACAAACAAAGAGCAATACACAAAAGAATTCATAACATTTTTTACAATAATTAAGTTAACAAACTTTTACTAGTTCTCATCTAGGTCTGTTATTAACGTTATTCGTTTATTTACTACTATCAACCTGTCACATCAACAAGTACGAAAAGTTTTGCTAAATTTTTTGTGTCTATAAAATTTCTAAAATAAGAAAAAATTCTACGTGATTCATGTTAATTATTAGTAATTTTGCATTTAAAATAAGAAAATTTGTTTTCACCTTAGCCTCTCAAATGCATCAAACTGCCCCTATCTCTATCCTAAGAAGATATCTCAGGCAATAAGATATATGCATAATTTTTTTGTCAACGTGTGGATCATTTGGTCAATATATATATGCATCATTCTCCTCATATTACTTGAATTCTACATTATTAATTGGAATTCACTTACATACTTTAAAAGAGACGGTGCATACATCCAATAGTATAATAGATTGAGGCAAATGCTCTGCTTCAATACTTCTGCTATTTTTTTTTTGGTAAATTAAGATCATAACATAAAACTAAGCAGGAACAAGTCTATTACAAAAAGAAGCCTCCTTATCAGCAAGAAGGAGGTCAGCCACCACAGGCGGTGGGCATAAAAAGACAACAAAATTAGAAATGGAGCTTCCCCCAAATTGTAGCTAATCCATTTTGCGTCATAATCTTCTTTCTTTTTTTTTTTCTTTAAATTGTAGCTAATCACAAACGACAAGTTGAAAAGTGTGGAGCATAGGGTACTGGCTGGACGTATTGGGCCCAGAATTTCAGCTGCATGCTTTCTCCATCCAAGTTCTGAAAGAAAACTTGGGCCAATAAAGGAGATTCTATCTGACAGCAACCCACCCATATACAGGGAAACTCATATTAGTGAATACGTTGCTCACTATACATCAAAGGGACTGGATGGAAACTCAGCCCTTACTCATTTTAAGCTTTTATAAACTATGCTAGCAATTAATAGAATTGAAGTTTAAGGCATTGCAAGTTTTAATTCCTAAGTTGTTGAATTCTCTATGGCAATTTGTATTGACGTTAATAAACTTTTGCCATTACTTTTAATTTATATCTTTACTTTTTATTATTTTATAGACCGTTGTTCTTAAGTCATTTGACTTAAGTAGACAATTTTAAGAAATTTTTTATAAACTTTTATGGAAATTATAAAAAGTTATAAAAACAAAATCAATTACTTTATTCTTTTTGCATAAAAAAATTTTAAAATTATTTCCTAAATCAATGATTATAGAAAATTTGTTAACTTTTATTTTAAAAATTTACATCTATTTTCTTGAACAAGAAGAAAAGAGAGTAGTAATACATTATTAAGTCATCAAACACTCAAGTTCTTTCCGATTTTTGCCAATAGATGGTCAAAAATCTAAGTTGGATAATTTCAATTTGAAGTCTGGCAGTTAGGAGATGTATACAACAGTGATTATTTAAGCAACAATTGATTATAATTCCACAACCGTTCCCTCATTTTGTTTGGCTAGTAGTGACTAAATGTAGACGAAACTTACCACTACGACATTCTATTTTTGGTTATGGTGATATGTGAAGGGCCAACGATCAAAGGAAAAGACATACTATTAATTATATTGTAAGGTCCAAAGATTTTGAAGGGCCAACAATCGTAGGCATCTGATCTACCAGTTTATTCAACATAGGCATCTTTTACCCTTCTTTAGTTTGCTTATATGGGCACTTCCAACCCCTCAAATTGGGTATTTCCATTTTGACAATCCAAATTCCACCACCTCTAGGATGGAACTCACTTCTAGTGTAGGTAATAAACTTGTTCCAGGAGATGAATTGGGCTACGCAAGAGCCAAGGAAGTGAAGGAGTTTGATGAAACAAAAACTGGAGTTAAAGGACTAGTGGACTCTGGAGTGACCAAGGTCCCAAGGTTCCTCATCCATCCACCAGAGAGCCTTCCAATGCTATCTCCAGCCACTACCCACTTCCACATTCCAGTGATAGATGTCCAAGGCTTTGAACAAAGTTGCCGAAGGTTGGAGATCGTTGATCAAGTTCGTAAAGCGTCAGAAACATGGGGCTTCTTCCAGATGATTAATCATGGAGTGTTATAGACATGTTAGAAGCTGTGCGACAATTCCATGAGCAACCAAAGGAAGAGAAGATGGAGTGGTACTCGCGTGATCAGAAGCAACGAGTTAAGTATTACTGCAATGGTGCTCTCTTAGTGTCCAAAGCAGCAGATTGGAGGGATTCAATTTTATTTGAATTCCAAGATGGTCCTCTAAACCCTGATGAACTTCCCCTAGTATGCAGGTACTAATAATTGTTGGAAAATAATCAAAATATGACTAAATAAACAAGTTTTGATTCAACAATACAAACCCTAAAAAATTAGCAATGACAAAATTAAATATATAGAGTTAGAAAGATCTCACAAACTATAGAATCACGCAAAATGCGTTGTCTTTAAAGGTTGATTCTTGCCACCCAGAGTAGAACTCGGTGTGAATGGCTCTCTTGGCCGAACAACCCCCCAAGATTAGATTATAGTAATTTCTTCAAGTTGATCACACACTCAAGTAAGAAAAACTAGGAACAACCTTAATTTGCCTTTCCTTAAAACTAAAAATTGATGCTGAAATTTTTAGTGGAAATGAGCAAAAAAAAAAAAAAAAAAACAGAGCAAAAATAGAGGGAAGAGGCGGCTGTTATAGCTGAAAAAAACTGAAAAGCTAAAGAGGGGAATATAGGGTTTAATATACTAACTAATGTGAGGGCTGAAGGGCTGCATGTAATGGTCACTGTGGAAGCCAATGGGCTGCACATTAAATGCCCCAACGGGTTGCTTATTTAAAGCCCAACGGGCATAACCAAAATGGGCTAGAGGAAAAGAAATAGAAAAAGAATGAGGAACAAGAGAGATAGAGACAAGCCTAAACCCAACCCAAGCCCAACTCCAACCCTTAGCCCATTATCTTTCAAGCTAACACTTAAGTGGTGTTATGGTTTATAAACATATGTGTAAACTTATCTCTAACTAATGTGGGACACAAACATACTTTAAGTGTTTGAAACACACATACTCCAACAATAATACTACTACATGCAATATATATATACACACACTGTGTCTATGCAAAATTAGCTAACACTTTATGTGTCTTATTTTTTAGGGAGGTTGTAAGTGAATATGTGAAACAGATGATTGAACTAAGCAAGGCACTATCAAAATTACTCTTAGAGGCTTTGGGGATGAGCAGTGAGTACCTAAAAAACATAGAATGCATGAAAGCGGAAACATTGGTGTGCCACTATTACCCGGCTTGTCCTGAACCCAACTTAACCCTTGGCGCAACAAAGCATTCAGACCCATCCTCTCTAACCATACTCTTGCAAGACAATATTGGTGGCCTGCAAGTCCTCCATCAAGATCATTGGGTTGACGTTCCTCCAGTGCACGAAACATTAGTAGTCAACATTGGTGACTATATGCAGGTGGAGACTAGTTCTGTTCACATGATTCTTTTTCCTTCTTTATTTAGTCACGAGTCAAGCAAATTGGATGTGTATGAAAACTGAAAAGTGCTAAGCCTAAATATCATACCAAAAATATCATGGATTGAACATTTTGAGATTTCACCAAATCACACCGTTTTCCTTCCTTCTCTTGAATTAGATATCCAACTTTAAAAAAAAAAAAAAAAAATCATTAGTTATAACAATATGAGAGAGGGAATTTGAACTCTAGTTCTCCTCATAAAAGAGGGCGAAAAATAAAAATCATCGAGCTACTAGACTTCAGGAATTAGATATCAATTTCTATTGAACTAAAAATTGCCATTCCTTGGTCGACCTCAAAACACTTATGTCCACCAAATAAACTATTGAATTCTTCACTATTTTCCTTCCTTACTTGAATTAGATATCAATTAAAAAAAAAAACACGATAGTTACAACAATAGGAGAGTGGGGATTTAAATTTTGGTTTTCCTCATAAAAAGAGTAGATAATATCACCAAGGTTAAAGACTTTTGGCATTAGATACAAACTTCTATCAAATTGAAAATTGTCATTCTTCAATCAACCTCAAAACACTTATTTCCACTAAAAAACCCTAAGAATTCTTTTGCTGGTGTTGGGTTAAAGTAAATTGGCCCCGGTTAATTAATTTAACTACCCAAGTTGATTCATTAGATCAAATTATATGCAAATCATGAAGGCACCAACAAATTACTAAATAAACTAAGTGCAATGGAAATTAAATTGACACGGTGATTTGTTGATGAATGGAGGAAATCTCTCGCAAGGTAAAAACCCTACCGGATGAATTCCAGGTTATCATTCCCAAGAATCTACTAATTAAGAACAAATGGTTACAAGTATAAGGAATTTTTCCATTACCTTGGCCTATTCCAAAATACCAATCTACAGTTGAACTTTCACTCTAATTGATCGTGTAGTAGACTTCTTCGCTTTGCACAAATCGCTAATCTGTGATTAACTCCTTTGCACGGATCCTAGTACGTGACTAACTCCAGCAACCTGATTGATTGTTATTGGATGTAAAGTTCTTTACTTCATAAACGATGAAGATTAGGAAGAACTTGGTTACAAAACCCTAAGATATACAAACACAATAGCTTCACACAGAGTATATGAGTTCTAGGTCTTTGTTTTTGTACTTGATGACTTTTAAAATAAGCCTTATATATATAATTAGGATTGTAGAGAGAGAAACCCTAATCATTCAAGTCATCATGGGCCAAATTTCAGATTTGAGAATTCTAAAATCGTAATTTTCGATAGATTGAGCTTGTGTCCAGCTTCTTCATTAATCCTCGATAGCAGTAAGTGTTGAGCTTGTGTCAAGCTTTAATGAAATAACTTTTCTTCATTTGTTTCTTGGATCAAACTTCATGTCTTTAATGATACCATTTGTTATGTTTAAACAACATACTTCTTGATATATTAAACCCAACTTAGATTTACTTAATTACAAGTAAAGTGCATTTTGTCAAAAGATTAGCTAATTACATAGAAAATATGACCCTAACAACTGATATAAAAAATAAATTAAAAAATATTTAATATGTGTAAGAAACTATTTTTACCTTTATAAGTACAATAAATTTATGTTTAGTAATTGTTGATATAACATATAAGGACACTATTTACCGCAAAAGGTCTAAGCCCATGAGTTGAAGGCCAATTATATTATATTAATAATTTACATTTTTCATTATTATGTAATATGAGACTTCATTCACATATGTATTTCCAATATTAATAATTGTATTAACTATTAGGGTTTAAAGTATTTAAGAAAACTTCATCCACACCAATTCGACTATTCTCTTTTATTTCTTCATAAATCCGTTACTCCTCACTTAATTTTAAATTTAGTTTCTATGTTGTTAAAATTAAAAATCACTTAATTTTAAATTTAGTTTCTATGTTGTTAAAATTAAAAATCTCACCAAAGGGTGATGTAAGTTTTTTTTTTTTATTCGTATATAAGATAAAGAATCTAGAAACCCAAAAAATGAGGAAAAAAAATTGCAAAAGTGAAGCTTAAAACTTAGAGAATGGCCGTTAAACCCCTACTCCCCTACTCTAAGAAGGTATTTCATTCTTAAGCAATAAGATATATGCTAATATGCACCATTCCTTTCGTAACGTGGACTCCTTCTTTTCATGGCACATGAATTCCATGTTACTGGAATTCACCTACATTAGGTAATATAATAGAGGCAAATACTCTTCTTGAATACTTCTACTATTTTTATAATATAATCCATTTTGCGTCACAGTCATGTTCTGTTTTTTTTTTTTTTTTTAAATATTGTAGCTAATCACAAACGACAAGTTCAGAAGTGTGGAGCATAGGGTACTGGCTGGACGTATTGGGCCCAGAGTTTCAGTTGTATGCTTTTTCCATCCAATTCCTGCACGAAAAAAAATGGGCCGATAAAGGAGTTTCTATCTGACAGCAACCCGGCCATATACAGGGAAACTCATATTAGTGAATACGTTGCTCACTATACATCAAAGGGATTGGATGGCAACTCTTTTTTTTTTTTGAACAAAAAGGGGGGGCGGGGGCGACCATATGCGACTTACCCCCTAGGGCATGACCTAATAGGGGCACCCCCGCTAGGAAATGTTGAATTGAGCCATAACTACTGTGACCGGGACGCCACAGACCTCACCCTAGCACCCCAAGAGAGCCAGAGTGTGGGGCGCATTGCATGCCATAAATCCCCCCCCCCCCCCCACATGGTACCCGCCACGACTCGAACATGGGACCATGAGCATGCACGCGGGATCCCACACCGTTGGGCCACCCCTCCTGGGGCGATTGGATGGCAACTCAACCCTTAACTCATTTTAAACTTTTATAACCTATGCTAGCAATGGAAAGGAATAAGTTTAAGGTATTGCAAATTTTAATTCTTAAGTTGATAGATTCTCTTAAGCAATCCGTATCGAAGTACGTTGATAAACTTTTGGTATTACAATACATCTATTTCTATCTTTACTTTATTTTATATTATTATTATTTTACATCTTGATTCTCGAAGAAGAAAAAAAGAAAGTAATATATTTAAGTCATCAAAACATACAAGCTCTTTCTGATATGCAGTAGATGGTCAAAAATCCAAGTTGGATAATATATATATATATATATATATATATTGTTAAATAAGAACAGGGGTCTCCACTCTATAGCGTGGATTCATCAACTTCACAACATGTAACAGTAATTGGTAATACTATGGGTCTATTTAAGATCCATTTATTTTACTGAAACTGAAAATTTTTTGTTGAAAATACTGTAGATAAAGGTAAAAATTAGCTGAAATAGTATAATGAGACCCATGAATAGTATCAAAAAGTGAAATGGGACCCATGAATTATAGCAAAAATAAGATGAATAGTAAAATAAGTTGGTAAAAATATTTTTTGCCAAACACACACTACACATGAGTTGGATAGTGGTGAGTGGTGAGTTTCCAGCGTTTGCGTTTTTGGCTAGGTCCCACAGCACTATTCATAACCCAGCCAAAAACACAAAAACGTGCATACCAATGCATTTTTGGGTCCCACGACACTATTCACACATTTAAAAATTATTTTACTATAGTATTTTTAACAATAAGTTTTCAGTGTTTTGCAAATAAGCGATGTCCAAATACACCCTATGTGTGCATTTAGCTCCAGCTTAAAAAACCAACTTATTTTACTATTCAGCTTATTTTTGCTACTATTCATGACCCCATTTCACTTTTTGATACTATTCATGGGTTCCACTGTACTATTTCAACTAACTTTTACATTTATCTACAATACTTTCAGCAAAAAATTTTCAATTTCTGCAAAATAAACGAATATCAAATAGACCCTACGTGTGCCACAAGAACTTTGATGAGACTATCATTGTGGGTACAACACATTTGTTGAAACTCTACTATTCAATCTGCTTAACTTTTTATCAAGTATGACCACTCCTGTAAAGCGATATGAGTACTCGTACCACTAAGCCACACCTTACCATGCTAGTTGGATAAAATCAATTTTACGTCTAGCAATTAGGAAGGGAAACGTATATGTAATGCTCAATTTCTCCATGTACAACAGTGATTATTTTCCCAGATCATTATAATTTCACAAAGAGTCAAGTAATTATCTATAACCACTGCCTCAAATAATTAAAAATTCAATTTCATCACCATTGACCACCACATTATTGGTTGATCACCCTTTCCCCAGTTTCTGCTTCTTCCATGTCTTCATGCATGTTGCCTCTCTGGCCATGTTTGTCTTCTTCCTCTTCTTTAGTTTGCTATCTTTCTTTTTGGAATTTCCTTCTTGAAAGTTCAATTAGTGTGTAAAACACTAATGAATGTTTAGACTCCCAATTTTAAATATAACCAACACAAACTTATACTCAAACAATAAATATGCGGAATAATAAATACAAGCAAAAACCCAAATAAATAAACAACTCTGCACCATAAATAATCACAACGCAATAGTAATTAAAAAGCAAGAGTAAGGGTTAGAGAGATGCAAATACAAAAATAACACCAGAACGTGTTATCGAAGAGGAAACCGAAGAACTCGGCGAAAAATCTCTTCGCCGCCCTCCAAGTAGTAAAATGATCCACTAAAGAATATATTTGGGATACACAAATAACAATAGACCCTCCAAGCTTAATCTACCCAATGAACCTAAGCCCTCCAAGTTTCTTACTCTAATAAGGTTAAGTCTAACCGTCTCTTTTTCAGCTTTCCGAATCTCGCAATAAACCCATTGCATCAACCAAGTGAATTAGTCATCTCCGAATTACTTCCCAAGCACCAAAATACATCCTCACTAATTTGGGTATAGTGAGATAAGGATTTGGCTAATGAACCTCTCAAGGGTATGTTAATAGAGAGGGTGAGAGTAGAGGAAGTCGGAGAATCAAAAGTCTAAGATTGTGGATGAGTTAATCTTGGTTTTCTTTAGGGTTTCTCTTTCAAAATTCTCTCTAGAAGCTCTTTACATTTTGTGGGTATAAGGGTATTTATAGTAGGGTATGTGAGAAATGTGAAATGTCACTTTTCTGCAAATCAGGGCATTCTGGTGACTCAGTCTTGCGAGTAGGATGAATCGCGAGTTTGAGTCGTGTGATAACTGCTAGGCCAGACTGTACTTTTTTGTCCTATAGTGCTCCAACTGTCATAACCCTTCAGCTTCCTGAATTTTGTCGAGTTGCCAATCGCGAGTCACTTACGAGATCCAGTCACTAGAAACCTCTTGAATGCTCACACACACATAACTATTACATTATTCCCACCTAAATACAGGATATCTAATTGCTGAATTACAAGCAAATTTAACACGAAACACATGATTGAATAAATTCAACCTTATACTTGTTTTGTCCCCCATGTGAATTCCTAGTTAATGAAGACACGTTGACAATAGGGGGGACCATGGCCCCTAGACATGGCAAAACGGGTCAGAATTTTCTGACCCGACCCGACCCGACCCGAAAAATACCCGACCCGAACCCGATTTTTTGACCCGAAGCAAAAACGGGTTGACCCGTGACCCGACCCGTGTTTTGTGCGGGTCAACCCGACCCGACCCGCGACCCGACCCGAACCCGAACCATTTTTTTAAAACTTTTTTTTTTTGGTAAAAAAAATAGTGAAATTAAGACAATATTGGTTTAATTGTTTATTGTGAGCTTTAAGGAAACAATTGATACATTTACATAACTGCATGCAAATTAATTGAAAAATAAATGGTTAAGCATTCTGTAATGAGTAAAGATTTTTAGATATGAAATAGCAAAGTACATGCCAAGATAATCTGGTTACAATAAAGTTAAAAACAGATTTAAAATTGTAGATATGTGTGAGACACATTCACGAGTGTGAAAATAGTAAAGCCAAAGTATCAAATTAGTATAAATTATGAATGCTTAGATCTATTTTTTAACAATTTATGTTCAAAATAAACGGCTTTTCAAAATAAATTATGATATTTCCTAGAGTGTGTGCTGCTTAACAATGATATGATCTTCATAAAAGAGATTAGGTATAAATAAGTAAGCAATCAAACTTTAATGTATATCTCAAATTGAAATAGAGTGTCAACCACAATTGATAATAGATTATAAAATTAATTTTTAAAATTGTAACTTTCTTATATGTTTTTATTCTTTATCAAATGAGTTATCCAATAAGTCATTTGTAATTTTTTTTTTTTTGGAATGTTGATATTGTGTAAAAATAAAACTTGTATATTTGTTTTACTTATCTTTGTGTTGTTTTGTTTTAGATAGCAATGTTAGGATTTGTATAATTTTAAAATTATTGAATAAATATTAATAAGTTTAACTGAGTTTATTCTTGATATAAGTAGTGAATGCAAAATAATGCATTTTACATTAAGTAATATGTTGCATAACTATCCAAATGGCAAATACATATTGTTTTCTTTATAAAAAAAATAAAAAATAAAAAATAAAAAATTTCATGTGAAAAATACGGGTCAACCCGACCCAACCCGACCCGACCCGCAACCCGATTGACCCGAACCGAACCCGACCCGACCCGACCCGACCCGCCCGTTTTGCCATGTCTAATGGCCCCCCAAAAATGTGTAAAAAGTTATCTATAATAGGTAAAATAGCAACGTTAAGACTCCAATGCATTTTTGGAAGGAGTAGGCCCCCTCCCTTACCTTTCCTACCTGTCTATTTTCTTTCCAATTTGCTTAATTACTTGCATCTTTTTTAGTCTTTCTGGATCTACTCCCCCTAAATGTTAGCCACAAGCGAGCCTACGATTTTTATTAAATTTATTGCTAGCTTCCTTCAAAAAGTTATTTATTTATTTATTATATTTAATGAACTGAAAATTTTATTCATAAACAAATGCCAAACTTTTATTGATAACCTTTTACTGTTTGCTTCCTTTTACTGTTTCAATTTACATTTTCCATATTCTACTTACTGGCCATCCAATATACTCAACGTCTAATAAGGTGCTCTCATGTTCTCACAATAAATTCTATTTAATCTTTCTACTCTCCCATCCTATGCTTTGAGTCTCTGACGACATACTACATTCTCATTCATCTCCTCTTTCTTTATCTTTTTATTTTTTTTATTTATTATTATTATTATTTATTAATAGAAAGCTTTTTTATTTGAAACTAAGGAAAAATGGTTTTAAAATATTGGGACATACAAAATTCTTCTTATCCTTCTGCAATTCTATTTTACTTCAATTTTTATTTATTTATCTTATGATTTTTGATTTTTTTTCCTTTAATTCATTAAACCAACGGATAGACTTTATTCATTATTTTTATCTAAAATTTCATATTAACTTCTAGTCAAAGAAGCAAACTACAAGCTGGATTGGGTATGATAAATGCAACTAGTACAAGATTACAACGTAAAAATTCATAGTCCAATTTATGGTACCGCAAATCTTATTTGAAAAATCTCATACACATGCCAAAACTAATAAATTTGTTTTTTGTTTTTGACATTTGGAAACACAGTCTTGAAATTGATGTTTGAAATTCATTAGTGTAGTGATGAGTGAATGAGACATACATACATAGATATTGTGAATCAATATGATCATTTAGTTTTGACACCCCCCCCCCCCCCCCCCTCCTTCTCCAAACAACAATTTTTGGTTCCACCCTTGCTGGTGAATAAGGTTTTGTTTGGTTGGGAGATAGAAAACGGGGAGGGGAAGAAAAAGTGGGTGAGATAGAAGAGATTTTAGTTCTCTCCTATTGTATTTGGTTTGGGGTAGAAAAGTGAAGGGATGAAAAACTTTTTTATTTGGTTGCGAAGAAAAATGAGATGATAGAAATTATAGTTTGTATAAATTTACTTACATGCCCCTTTTTTAGATTAAAAAAAATTGAACATTATATTTTTATAAATAAATTGTATACAAATGGGCACTTCACAGAGAGAGAGAGAGAGAGAGAGAGAGAGAGAGAGAGAGAGAGAGAGAGAGAGAGAGAGAGAGAGAGAGAGAGAGAGAGAGAGAGAGAGAGAGAGAGAGAGAGAGAGATGAACGCAAAAACCCATAACGCATAGATGAGGAAAACAAAGATGGACAAAAAAATAAAAAATAAAAAAGATAAAAAAGACGAAAACCAAAAGAGGAAAATAACAAAAACCAAAAGAAAAAGAACCGTTGTAGGAGGATATTTTCGTCCAAAATACCTATTAATTTTTGGTCCCATTTTCTCTCTTATTTTCTCCTCAATATAGGGAGATGATATCTTGACGAGTTGGGGAGAAAACTCTTAGGTCCCAACATAATCCCTCCTACTTTCCTCCCTCGACCAGACACCCTCCCTCTTATACCTTTTTCTCTTCCACTTTTCATTTTCCCCCCTTTTCCATCCCCAATTTTCACCCCAGACTAAACATACTCTAAGGTGGCATGTGATATGGGAAAATCGACATTATCCCTAGCATCTAAATTCTTGGAAAATTTAATGCTTGGCAATCTGGATGTCTGAGAATGTAACTATTTCTATGTTTGGTTCGATTTGAAATCTAATAAAATTTGTGAGAATATGAGAGATGCTTCTATTTGGTTTATTTCTAAAAATCTTATAATTTTTTTTTTCCAAAATACCATTTGCTTCATAAATACAACATCAAATCTCTCCTTTTTTTTTAAAAAAATAAAATTTTCCTCCAAATAAATTACAAGAAATAAAATATAAACTATAAATCATGAAAAATTTGATAAAAAAAAAAAATAAAGTATAACATTTTTTAAATGAAATGCATAATAAAAAAATTATTTAAATTGTTAATTTATAATAATAATTTTATTTGATTCTTATCGGTAAAAGAGTAGGGAGAATAAATAAAATTGTCAATTTATACAATATATAACTTCATCTTGGCATAAAAATGTGAGTATTTACCTTTTTTTAATGGAATCTATATTCCCAAAAAAGGGGTATTGCCATATTGAGAGGAAATATAGAGACTCTAAGGATTTATTTGATAAGAGTATTTAAATATAATTTTTATTTTGCAATCCATAAAATGGTGGGTCCCACACTTGAATTTATTTTTTGGCTAATATTTTCTAAATATAGTTTTCAAAAAGAGAAATGCTATGTTCACAATATTTTCACAACAAATCCTATGTGGCAAGTTTTTATGAGTTGTTATTAGTGGGGTAGAAAAGTAATTTCAGTGATAGGTTCAAATTAGAACCAATAACAACTAACCACCTATGATTTGTTATAAAAATGTTGTGGATGTAGTAGTACCTCTCTTTCAAAAAACTATATCCTATTTTCCTAGTTTAGAATAAGATTTTGAAAATAGTTAAAGGGGTGTTTTCAGAATACATAAAATGTTTTTAATGACATAGTTGTAAATAAATTGAAAATAGTGGACCCTACATATTTGTCCAAACTCTTTTATCTCTTAAATTAATGAGCTTATCTTTATGATTAAAAGAATTTTTACACTTTAAATTTGAAACTTATTATTAAAAAAAAAAAATACATGATGAGCCATTATCATTATCCACAAAAAAGAAGAAGGTAATCTACAGATTCTACACATTACTTTTTGTAATATTTTTTTAAAAAAATCTCAAAATTAGAAATGGTCTTCCAAACAATTACAATTATTTTTTGTTTTTAGTATTTTGAAAATTGTTCTTAAAAGTGAAAGCCAAACATGTATAATATAAAAATTATCTGAAAAATAGTTTCAAGTTCGATTGTTTGGAAATTGTTTTTATACTGTTTTGAAAACAAAAACAAAAATCCTCCTACTAATTAGGTCCTTAGCATATGATTTTTTATTGTAATTTGCAACCAAATGTGAAACTTTTTCAACACTTCTAACTCCTAAGAATCTTAAAATATTACCACTTGCCAGATGGTATATAAATGATAGAAACGTTTTTTCTATAATCCCACTTCCCACCTACGTGAAAAACTGTGGTGAATAAATTAGAGAAACTAAAAACTTCTCAAAATTTAGTGAGTTTATCTCCACTTAAATATCAGGCCACGTGGTCTTCTTGCACGTGATCTTCTTGCATCTTGAGTTGTTATTATTATTATTATTATTAGTTGAATCTTTTTATTTTTATTTTTTTATATATATTATAAAAATGATATTAGTTGCTCTGTCTGAGCACATAGTTGTTTTTAAAGATAGCTAGTTTGGGATTATAAAATGCAGTGGTTAAGGTCAATTTTAGAATTCATTTATAACATTTAAAAGTGCTTAAAAAAAGAGAATAATTTTGGGAAAATCCTGTCTTTTTCTTTTTTTATGTTTTTATTATACAAGATAGAAATTCTACTCTAATTTAATTTAAGTGTATATGTATATGAAGCTCTTCCTGAATATTTGAATCTCAGCTTTTCCCCCCATACCCACAAGCACTTATACTTGTTAGAATGGTTTCTCACACAATGTAATAATTCTTTCAACTTTCCTAGCACAGAAACAACACAATATAATCTGAATGAGGGCATGGCCCATATATTAGATATACAATCAGGACGGTGTATAACCCTTTTTTCTTTTTTCTTTTTTTCTTTTCCTATTCATATTATTTGCACAAGACAGATAAGAAAAACTCTAATTAAAATTCTAAGATTATAAAATATTCCACCTAAAAAACTGTGTAGCCAAGAACAATTGTGTACAAGGAGAAAGTCGGCTGCCTACCAACAAAAACAAACCAAGGGAGGAGAATTACTCATAAGAACTGGTCACTTGGCCAGTTGGCCTTTAAGCCATTTTTCGATTATAGAAAGCTTTCTTTTGGGGTCACTAAACCTACCTTAAAACCAATACATAATAAAAATTGAGATTAGAAATTGGGATTCCTTAATAAAGAAAATGACATAACAACAGGACAATCATGTAAAGCATTACAAAAGTTTATAATTTAGTTTACCCAGATGATAAAATGTAATTTTAATTCCAGTGGTACCAATAAAGAGCAAGGAAAAACATTAATTTTTTTTAGTTATCAAGAAATTACCTATAGAAACAATGTCATGCATGATAAAAATTATTAATTTTTCGTTACCTGTCAATCCTAAGCATTTGGCAGGAGTGATATAATTCATCACGCACAAACAACAGGATATATACGCAATAAGGAGGCTTTTACTAGATTCATTAGTCCATATGGTGCCTCCCTATTTGTGTGTAGATCATTTGATATTTCCCTTACATCTTACCAAACGAGACTAACATAAATTTCGGCAGGCATGCAGTGCGCAATAAGACGACTTTGGCATCATTTGAATATTAATTTATTCAACAAAGTAAAATTTATTCCTTACTTATCAAAAAAAAAAAAAAAAAAGAGTAAATTTATTCCAAATACACAAGCCCAAATTGTGTCCACATTATATTGTTGTGGATGTTCATGGCTGGAGTTTGTTTGTCTTTTGAGTATCTGTTTTTGTATTTGGCCTAATTTTTTGAAAACCAAACTATCAACTAGAAAGTTTCACCATTCATAATGGCATAGCTAGGATTTTAGTTTAGGGAGGGTAAGATTAAAAGAAAATATTTTTTAAAAATAACCTAAACAATAGTAATCGATATTAATGATAAAATAAATAAAATAATTGTAATTATCACACATAATCTAATATAAAAGCAAACTATAATTTATTTATTTTTTGTAACTAGATTGATTTACTGAGCAGCACTCGACAATTTTTATATTTTGAAATCTTTACATGATTTCTTCATTCCCATTAATTACTCTTGATTTACACTCAGGATTCTCCTTAATCTTAATTTAATCATAGTTACTAACAATCACAGTATGAAATTAATCTAAATATATAAAGTTTAGACATTTAATTTGATTCCATAAAATAAAATTGAAAAACAATTCAATCTAAAAGTGTTAAGAGAACAATAATATACTTGTAAAGTTATATAGTGTCAATGCCTTGATTGCTTTCAATAAATATGTAGTAGTAATTCTAGGACTACACCCTTTCTCAAACCCTTTATTACAACTATCTTATGTGGTTTATTATGAGTAATGATGAAAAGGAAATGTTAACAAATGCCCTAAAGACATTGGTTTTGGAACTATTTTTAAAAATATTTTATGGGAAAATGATAAAGAAATTAAATTTGTTGACATTTTTTTATATTTCCAATGAAAGTGGTGTTAAAAAACTTTCCTAATATAACTTATTAACAATTGCCCTAAGAGCATTCCTTAACTTGACCAAAGAAGAAAAAAAGTGGTAGATCTATGCAATCTCTAGAATTGATACAAGGAAAAAAGTTGCATGCTTGGCCCATGCGAATTTGGAAAGGAATTAATTAGGATGAGGGGAGAAAAAAGAGTAATGCTCGAGACACATAAAATTACATAACTTGTGCCACAGTTCGCCCATGTGACAAGTTGTGAGTGGCAGTTTGGTAGAGGTGTGATGGTGGGTCCATGTGGGGACACTCCTCTACCACTCACAACTCACCATATTGGCAAATTGTGGTACAAGTTGTGTCATTTTATGTATCCCTAGTATTACTCAAGAAAAAAAAAAGTGGCATGTACAGGCTAGTGGTGTGGTAAAAACGTGTGACAACAACTAAAGTGAGTTATTTATTTATTTATTTATAATGTTTTTAAGAATGTTGCAAAAGTGAGTTTATTTATTTATTTTTTAGGAACGTAGCGCCTAATTTTTAGGTGTTAGATAGGTTGTAGGTTTTGTTTTTATGTTTTTCTTCTTTCCAAGGTCATGAGTGGATTGTTTAGTTACAATGGGAATGGTTATTTGTTTTTCTTGTATCAAAAGGGACAAGACTTTAAGGTTCTATTTGGTTGGGAATAGAAAAGTATCAGAATAGAAAATGAAGGGGATGGAAAAATAGGAAGATAGAAAAAAATTTAGTTTTCCCTCATGTTGTTTGGCTAGAATGGTGGAAAAGTAGAGTGATGAAAACTTTTTTGTTTGGTTGAAAAGAAAAATGAGAGAATAGAAAACATAGGTTGTATAATAGATACTTTTATATATATATATATATATATATATATAATATCTTATTAGGAAAAAATATAAAACGAAAGTTGAGGTAAAAATAATAAAGCCAAAAGACTAACTTAAAATGGAAAAAAAAGGGGAAAAAAATCAACCTCAAATGCTATGTGAGGGAGGATTGGGGGTAAATGGGTGATTCCATCAACCCATCTCCCCGCCTCCCCTCTAATTTTCCCTCCATTTTGGAAAGGATTGAATTTTGGTGGGTTTGGAAAGAAAACTACCGGGCTCAACCTTTTTCTCTTCTCCCAACTAAACACACCCATTACCCATATTCTCTCTCCCACAATAACCAAATTTGAGGGGCTATTGTGGGAGCAGGTGATCCGAGCACGTTTTTGGGCTACTGGCCCTGTCTGAGGATGATTAAAGATCCATGTGCATATAGATAGGAAAACTGAGGAGAAAAGGGGAACCAACACGGGAACTGAGGTTCTCGAGGAGCAAAGGCATCTCAAGAATGCTTCAGGTAGTCAACCATACTGGAAAGAGGAGCTCCAAGGAAGGTAACAGAGCCGTGTATGATATGGAAAGAAGAAATATTTGGGAAGGTGACTACCACCTCCACATTTGATGCATTGCACCAACTGAATTGGCCGCATTTATGAAGAAATGACACTTGAACAGTGTCTTCACAGCTCACAGCCCCTCTCACTACCTCCAGAAAGGTCTTGATGGGACAAGCATCCAAAGGGTTACCTAGAAATTGAACAAGTGGAAGGCTAGGATGTATTGGAGCAAACTATTTAAGGAAGTGACTTCCAAAAAAATGGGCATGCAATGCTAGAAAAGGAGAGAAAAAAAAAAAAAAAAAAAAAAAAAAAGGTGAACAATAACAAGAACTCATTGTAAAAATATTATACTTGACCAATATATGAACAATTTGTCCTCGGACTTGCCCGAGGAGGGATTTTATGTTGAATTTATGTTTCTTACCCTTTTAGCTTGAGCCCAATCATTCTTGAGTCTGAACTTACGTGACTTTGTAGTTTGCTTATAAAATCCACTCTCTTACAAATCTATTGTTTTTGGCTTATTGGGCTGGCTCACACTATTCTTGGTGGGCTTAAGCCATAATTCAAGTCCCTACACATGCAAAATATGATCACATTGCTATGAAGAGTTTTCATATGTACAGAGTATTAGTATTTTAAATATAAAATAAAATTTCCGAAAAACTTGTAAGTTGAATGGTATCTTTTTTTTTTTTTTTTTTTTTTTTTTTTTTTTTTTTTTGAATATCTCAATTCAGTTTAAAGCAGATTCATTTCCAATCCTACTCAAATTTGTGTTCCGCAAAAATAGGCCCAATCTAGGATTGCCTTAACACATTTTTGAGCATAATCTTAAATATTAATTTAATAATATATATTTTAATGTTATTTCATTTAAAAAACTATTTTTCTTGCCTTTTGAGATATAATATTATTACTAATTATGATTTTGTGTTTAAGTTTCACTAAAATTTTCTTTTCAATTGCTAATGTCGCTAATCCACTTAATCTTTCTTATGACATAGTCAATCTTAAATATGATTTTATCAATTTTAATTTTGAATAGATTCTTTATGTAGACGCAAATGTAAAATGTATCGTTAGTTAATATTTTATAAGCAATACATGCATTAAAAAAGAATCTAGCATTTTTATAAAATTTAATAAGTTAATTGTAATATTTTCATCTATTTGTAAAAAAAAATATTTTGAAAATTTTAATTCTAAATGCAAATCTAAACAATCAATATCAAAATAAATATCATGGGCTTCAGGTTGAACAATGGATTTTGTAGGGACTAGAGCCCAAAATAACGAATTGGGAATTGGGCCTTGGGCCTTGGGCCTTGTCCGAGGACACTAACAAGTCCGAGGAGGAGCAAATAACTATTAAATGATTCCCAGTAAAAGTCTCATCAGCGGGAGATGAAGGGAAGGAGATTCGAGGAGGAATTCCTCCTCGGACACGATGAATGTAGTCCAAGTATGTACTCTAGCAATTGAAATGTGTCCCATGAACATGTGAAAGGGAAGGAAACTCAAAACATCTAAGGAAAATCTGCTACCACCGCATTAAATGCACTGCGGCTACTTTTCTGGCCGCATTAATATGGAGAGGACTTCTGAACAGTGCTGCCTTGGCTACCACAACTCACAAAAGGCTGGAAGGGGTGTCTGATGGGATGGGCACTCAAGTAGGGATTTAGATGATCAACAAGTGTAGGGTCTAGATGATCAAAAATGAGCTATATAATGTGGAAGAACCCCCATGAGAAGGGGATCGTAAAAAGAAAGAGAAAATACTGTAGCAATCCAAGTTTTTTAGTATCTAGCTGTAATCAATATACAATAATTATGGCCTCCTCGGACTTAAAGTCCACTGACATCAATATCTCTTATTTGCGCTTGATTGTCTTTGAACCCAATACTAGTCGTTGTCCAATTCATTAGGACCTAGTTCTTTAACCCATTCTCTATAAATTCATTGTATTGGGCTCATTGGACCAAGACTCCATACATTTTGGGCTTGGCCCCAAACTATTTCCCTGCAATTGGCGCCGTATGTGGGAAGAACTTGTGTGTTAGTGAGTGCAACAGTTAGACATGGAAGGATTAGGTATACACCAGGAAAACCCACGCCAAGCAGGTCCCTAACAGATAGAACCCATAGGGTCCCAATGATAGGGTACCTAGCCCTAAACTTGAACAAAATCAAGAGAATGAAAGGAATCTAGAGGGGAGTGTGCATGCCACCTAGACGAGCAAAAACCCCTCCCAAGTGGGCAGTCGCGTATCCCAGAGACAAAACAACAACCAAGCCATGCAACAGGAGATAGAAAACTTGAAAAAGAAATTGCGCCATGCACAGTGGAGGCGGTCTCCTTCCAGCTCCGGCATATCCTTTAATGATGAAGAGGACGACAATTACAGGCGAAGATCAAGAACTCCTCCAAGCGAGACCTTCTCTTATGTAGACGAGCACCATTATAGACGAAAACACAAGGGCCCATCTAGTAAAGGCCTGGGTAATGATGCCATGAATAAGGCTCTAGAATCTAGATGGGAGTGTGCATGCCACCTAGATGAGCAAAAGCCCCTCCCAAGTGGGCAGGCGCGTATCCCAAAGACAAAACAACAACCAAGCCTTGCAGTAGGAGATAGAAAACTTGAAAAAGAAACTGCGCCATGCACAGCGGAGGTGGTCTCCTTCCAGCTTCGGCATATCCTCTAATGATGAAGAGGATGACAATTGCAGGCAAAGATCAAGAACTCCTCCAAGCGAGACCTTCTCTTATGAAGATGAGGACCATTATAGACGAAAACACAAGGGCCCATCTAGTAAGGGCCTGGGTAATGATGCCATGAATAAGGCTCTGGATCAGATCTTTAAGTTACCCTTTACGCGCAAGATAAAAGTGGCTAGGCTACCTCGGCGGTTCTATTAGCCTACGTTCACCATTTATAATGGTTGATCGAACCCCGTAGAGCATGTGAGCTAGTTTAATCAAAGAATGGCCATCCACTCCTAGAACGAAACTTTGATGTGCAAGGTTTTCCTGTCCAGCCTAGGACCTGTAGCAATGAGGTGGTTCAACGGCTTGAAGACGAACTCCATAGATTCCAATAAGCAGCTCACCCAAGCCTTTGGCTCTCGCTTCATTTCAAACAGCAGGGTTCCTCGGCCTCTGAGTTCGTTGTTGTCATTATTCATGTGTGAGGGAGAAACTCTAAAAGCATACTCGGATAGATATTGGGAAATGTACAACAAGATAGATGACAACTTTGATGACGTCACCATCAGCACTTTTAAAAGCGGTCTCCCAACTGAGCACGGCTTGAGGAAATCCTTGATTGGCAAGCTTGTCACCAGCGTTCGTCAACTTATGGACTGGATTGAAAAATACAAAAGAGTGGAAGAGGACTAACTGTAAGGGAAAGGAAAGGAGAAGATTATCCCTCAAAAGAGGAATGATTTCAGGTCGGACCGATACAATAATAACCATCCAAGGAGAGATTTCGCAGGGCAATCAGGATCAACCAACACGTAGACGGTTAACATCGTATTCAGAGAACCGATACATCAAGTTTTAGAGAAAGTCAAGAATGAGTCATTCTTCAAGTGGCCGAATAAGATGGCTAGAGACTCCATGAAGTGCAATCAGAGTCTGTATTGTCAGTACCACCAGGACCACGGACATACTACAGAAGATTGTAGGAACCACCTGGATCAGTTAGTCCGAGAAGGGAAACTGAGGCACCTTTTGCATCCTTCTAGTGGTCATCAAGGCCAGACAAACCAAGAACCCTGGAGAGACACATACTTAAGACCTCTCATGGGCATGATAAATGTCATCCTTGCTGCTCCAAGAAGGACCGGCTCTTATCCTTCCAGAGTAATATCTGTGGCTCGGCTCTCCACCGAGGACAAGGATCGGGAGTCCAAAAAGGCCAAGAAAGGAGCCTCGTCTGTGCTGGGATTCTCAGATGAAGATAAGATTGGAACCATCTAACCCCACGACAATGCTTTGGTAGTTACACTCAGGATTGAGGGATTGATGTGAAGAGAGTATTGGTAGATTAGGGCAGTGTTGTGGAAGTAATGTACCCCGACTTGTACAGGGGGTTGAATTTAAAACCCAAAGACCTAATGGCGTACGATTCCCTTTTGGTAAGTTTCGAGGGGAAGACCGTTACTCCAAGGGGCCAGATAAGACTGCCCATATAGACCGGTTCGAATGTGGTGGAGGTAGATTTCATTGTAGTCAACGCTTATTCACCCTACACAACTATTGTGGCTAGACCTTGGCTTCATGCCCTAGAGGCTGTCTCTTCTACACTTCACCAGGAATGTGAAATACCCGTCGGAGGGCGGGGTCAAAGAGATTGTGGAGAATCAGACCATGGCCAGACAGTGCATGGTGGCTACCATCTCATGCCAACCCAGTGCTGAGCCCTCGGCCTCTATTGGAAAGGGCTTATAGCAATCAGCCACCCCGGCATTGCCCAGTAATGAGTCAGCCGAGGAGGTAAAATGCGAAAATCTAGGAAAGGTAACTATTAGCGTTGATCCAGAAAAGTTCTTTCAAGTCGGCTTAGAATTACCTCCCTAAGAGAAAGAAGAACTGATTGGATTTCTTAGAGAAAATGTGGACGTGTTTACGTGGGATGCCTACGAGGCCCCAGGGGTTGATCTGAGCTTCATCTGCCACCACCTAAACATTAACCCATCCGTCACTCCTAAGAAGAAACCACCTTGGTGCCCGTCAAAAGAGCATGCCAACGCTGTTAAGGATGAAGTGATGAAGCTCAAAAAAGTAGGGGCTATCAAGGAGGTTTTCTACCTCGAGTGGTTGGCTAATACTGTAGTGGTAAAGAAGAAGAGTGGGAAGTGGCGAGTTTATGTGGACTTCACAGACTTGAACAAGGCGTGTTCAAAAGACCCATTCCTAATGTCTCGGATAGACCAGTTAGTGGATGCAACTGTAGGCTATCCTTGGATAAGCTTCTTGGATGCCTTTCAGGGCTATCATCAAATACCACTAGCCCTGGGTGATCAAGAAAAAACAGCATTCATGACTTCTATTGGAAATTACCACTACAAAGTGATGCCCTTTGGTTTGAAGAATGCGGGGTCTACCTACCAAAGGATGATGACTAGAATGTTTGAGCCACAGTTGGGCAAGAGTATTGAAGTCTACATAGACAACATGGTGGTAAAGAGTAAGGTGGTATCCGAGCATGTGAGAGACCTCAGAGTCATTTTTGACATCTTAAGGAAACACAAACTGCGTCTCAATGCCTCTAAGTGTTCATTTGGTGTCGTGTTTGGCAAATTTTTGGGCTATATGGTAACTTATAGGGGAATTAAGGTGAGCCCAGATCAGATTAAAGCAATTCACAATCTGCAACCTCCTCAGAACCTCAAAGAAGTCCAGAAACTCACTGGAATGATCGCAGCCTTGAATCGGTTTATTTCCAGATTTGCGGATAGGTGCTGACCGTTTTACCTCTTGATGAACAAATGAAAAGGATTTGAGTGGTTCGAGGACTGCGCTTTGGCCTTCTAGCAACTTAAGGAATACCTATCGCGGCCACCCATCATGTCCAGCTCTGAGGCCGACGAGGTTTTGTTCGCCTACATTGCGGTGGCCCCTCATGTTGTAAGCTTGGTGTTGATACAGATTGATGGTGGCATACAACGACCAGTTTATTATAGTAAATCATTGCATGAGGCTGAGGTGCATTATTTACCATTGGAGAAGGCAATTTTGGCAGTAGTGCATGCCACGCGAAAACTCCCTCATTACTTCTAAGCGCACATAGTCGTTGTTCTAACTCAACTTCCACTTAAGTCTGTACTCCGAAGTGCTGATTAAACAGAATCTAAGTCCTGCATGGCTCCTCGGACCACAGGCTCAGAGGAAATTAATAACTTATGACATCTATTCAAATATTAAACAGGACCTAAGTCCTGCATGGCTCCTCGGACCATAGGCTTAGAGGAAATTAATAACTTATGGCATCTATTCAAGTATTAAACAGAACCTAAGTCCTGCATGGCTCCTCGGACCATAGGCTTAGAGGAAATTAACCACTTCTATTGATTTCTCAAATAACAAACGAATCTTAAAATGGGTCAAGTCTTTCGAACCACATATGGGGATGAAACTATGCATTCTGTGATCTTAAAATGCATATATGTAGATGTTTAAACAGGACTTGAAGCCAAAACAGACCCAAGGCATGTCAGTCCATGCATATATGTAGATGTTCTTTTTCGCATGATATAAGTCTATACATGTTAGTCTTCATTACCTAAGATTCAATTCATAACTTTACTCTTGACACTTAATCATATTGGCAAACAAAATATTATTGTAAGCTCTAATTGAAGGCACAGTTACATCAACTCAGAGCTATGCAATAAAATTCAAATCACATCAAGCAAAAGAACAAAAGATGAAAGGAAGAGCACTCTCATTAAGTAATAAAGATAGTACATTACGCTCGGACATGATGTCTTTAAAACAAAAACAAAAAATACACTTCTACTACAAATGGTATTACAAGAGAAACCCTAGGGGCTAAGCTTCAACAGGAGGGTCTTCATTTTGGCCTGGCTGAAAATGAGGAACATCCTTGGCCTAGGGGTCAGCTCCATGATTCTCGGCCTCTGCAACCTTCTCCTTGGTGGCATCCTTTGACTTGGCAGAGAGTTTCTTCCCTTTGCCCTTCTCCCCCTCGGCTCCCTGGCCTTGGTCGCTAGCCGTAGGTTGCTCAGAAGATTCTGGGGCATTAGCAGGGACTTCCCGAGTCTCTAGGGGATAGAAGACGCTTTTAGGAAACCTCCAAATAGAGTCTGTAGGTACACCTACAAAGCTGCGGGCCTTGTCCCATGTCACGTTGTAGTAGTCCCTACATACCTCTGATAGCTCCTTGGTAAGCCTTACTTGCGTTTCCTCCACGCCAAGTTGGTATGCAGCTCTCTTCTCGACCTTGGCTGCTTCCTTGGCCAGCTAGGTCTCCTCCTTAGCCTTCTGCAACGTGGCTTTGAGATCTAAGACTGTTTGTTTCTCAGTGGCTAGATAGATCTCAGTCACGTGCAGCTTTTGGCGCTGATCCTCAACTTGCTTCTCCGCGTTTTTCAAGCCGGCCTCGATGCTCAAACAAGCTGATTGTGCCTCTTTCAGCTTCTCAGTTAGCTCATATTGCTCCTGCTTGATAGCCCCTAATGTTTTCTCAATCTCGACATAAGAGAGGGCTTCAGCATCGGCTCGCTTGCGAGCGTCACGATACCACTCCTCGACCACAAAAATTTGCTGAGTAATCTGCCCAAAAGTCACAAAAGAGCATGAGTTAGAAGAAAATATGATTCGTCATTTATGTTTGTAAAGGGAAAAGCTACCTTACCATCGCAAGGTCCCTTTTCAGGGATAGGAAGAGGTCATTTTGCGAGAAACACCTGTAAGCATCCATGTCCTAGGAAGGAGTATGGGCTGCTCCAGGGCTTCAGCTATGTATCCTACTCGGCCCCTCTGATACTCACGGACAGAGGCGTTCTAAGGAATTGGTGCCCCATCCACCTTGAGCCGAGGGCTCCAAGTACGCTATGCCATGCATACTTCAGCTCTGTCCTGCTCCTCGCGGCTGTCCATTGACTGGGCCCTCTTATCCCAAGGCTCTTGGACCACTTTTAATGCTTTGTCCCCTGCCGAGGACCCACCTCGCCTTCCTTGAGTGACTCGGCTGGCCTCTTCTTCTTCAAGTCGGGGTTAGGCTTTAGGCCGAGGTCGGTGGGGACTTGTGGAGGGGGAGGAGGAAGATTAAAGGGAGCTTGGGACTTAGAGGGTGCCTTCGAGGTTGACCCCTTGCCCCTGGTAGCTATGACCTCCCTTAGGCTCTTATTACCTTTGTTTAAGGCCATGTCGTCTTCCTCTTCGTCGGAGGAGTTATTCGGGTAGGCGATCACAAGAATAGGGGTGCGAATGCCAGAATTCCTGTCCAACTCACCCTCGGCGTCTGAGAGGTTAATTAAAGGAGCCTTTGGATTGTTTTCTTCAAAACAGAATTCGTCTATCTCCTCCTCTAACGAAAGGCAAGATGAGGCAATCTCCTCCTTAGGAAATGCTGTTGCTTCGAGAAGGTTTTGTGGAGGTGGTTGTGTAGCTGGTGGAAGGTTTTATGGAATTGGCAAGGCAGCCGGGGGAAGATCCCTTTGAGCCAAAAATCCTGGCTTAGAGACGTCTATCCAAGCTAACCTTGAACTCCTGGCTTTTATCGCTTGGCCTATGTCTTGGAAGGTGCGGGATAGAGGCTCGTTATCCAAGATCAAGTGAGCGGCTTGCAGCTATCCGTCCTTGCTCACAAAAATCTCTGACTCAGAAGGTAGTTAAAAGCCTAGATGTTGGTATGGCTGAGCCGTGGAGCAACGTGAGCTTTATCTGCAAAACAACTGAGAAGGAAATCATGGTCAGATCGCCAAAAGAATATTTTCTACCATAAGAAGATGAAGTCTCAAGTAAAAATAATAA
This sequence comes from Quercus robur, assembly GCF_932294415.1. Taxonomy (NCBI): domain Eukaryota; kingdom Viridiplantae; phylum Streptophyta; class Magnoliopsida; order Fagales; family Fagaceae; genus Quercus; species Quercus robur. Next base: position 41,054,730 of record NC_065542.1, read on the forward strand.
AGCTAAAAGGCTAAGTCCCCTTCCAAAGGGACAGATCCTAAAGGTACCACACTTGGATCTCCTGCCCGAGTTGGACAATGAAGACCGTCGCTCCATTCCCTTGAAGCAATCAGGTAGTCATCCTTCATACCCTTATTGGATTTGGGGAGACAGGATATTAGCCTGACGTCCTCGGACTAGGATTTGAGGTAGTAACTCACACTGGTAAGCTTGTGGTACTCATACATGTGAACCACATCGTGCCACGTGAGCCCTAAGCCCATCTGCTCGTTCAGGGCATCTATGCAGCCCAAGACCCTAAATAGGTTGGGGGCGCACTGGTAGGGGGTCAATCTATGGTTAATCAAGTAATCTCTGGTTATCCTACCCATGGGAAGCGTCATTCCTCCCTCTATGAAAGCAATCATGAGAATGACGACTTGACTCACGTCTCTATCAGTCAGTACCCGGTCCCGGGGGGGGGGGGGGGAGGGAGGGGGCAATATTCTAAAACCACCCCCTGTGGAATACGGTACCTAGCTTTAAAGCCCTCCATACTAGCCGGTGTGTCTACTAAGTGCTTAAATCTACCCATCTAGATAAATTGAGAGGCCGAGGAGAAAGGCGGAGAGGAAAAAGGGTGATATAAAGAAATGAAAACTTACAGGTACTTGTATGATAATCTCTGAAGCTTTCAGAGATTTTTTCAAAAGAAAACTTCTTACAGGAAATGACTACGAAAACTCAAGAGTTTGGTACGTTTTATGAAGATTGGGCACTGGAGTTCTTTGAAGTTCTTGAAGATTCGTAAAAAAGAAAGGAAAAGGGGGTTCCTTCAAGGCTTTATATAGAAGGAGAAGATGGAAGGGAGTACTCCTGTTCTAAATACTAGAAGAAACGTCAATCATTGGATCTGCGTTTCACCGTTGGATGTGGGGGACACAAAGCCGCCTGGAGTAATTAATAGCGCCTCGTAGACTACAAACCGTTAGAAACAATCATGAAGCATATTAAACCGCACTCCCACACGTGTGAATCAAAAATCAGTTGATCTTATCTCTTAAAAATCAAAACCCTACTTTTTCTCCTTGGATGGGAGGGAAAAATCGGAATTTTAAGGGGCTATTGTAGGGACTAGGGCCCAAAATAAGGAATTGGGCCTTGAGCCTTGTCCGAGGACACTAATAAGTTCGAGGAGGAGCAAATAACTATTAAATAATTCCCAGTAAAAGTCTCATCAGCGGGAGATGAAGGGAAGGAGATCCGAGGAGGAATTCCTTCTCGGACACGACGAATGTAGTCCAAGTATGTACTCTAACAATTGAAATGTGTCCCATGAACATGTGAGAGGGAAGGAAACTCAAAATATCTAAGGAAAAGCTGCTACCACCGCATTAAATGTACTGCAGCTACTTTTCTGACCGTATTAATGTGGAGAGGACCTTTGAACAGTGCCGCCTTAGCTACCACAACTCACAAAAGGCTGGAAGGGGTGTCTGATAGGATGGGCACTCAAGTAGGGATTCAGATGATCAACAAGTGTAGGGTCTAGATGATTAGAAAGGAGCTATATAATGTGGAAGAACCCCCATAAGAAGGGGATCATAAAAAGAAAGAGAAAATATTGTAGCAATCCAAGTTATTTTAGTATCCAGCTGTGATCAAATACAATAATTATGGCCTTCTCGGATTGAAAGTCCACTGACATCAATATCTCTTATTTGTGCTTGATTGTCTTTGAACCCAATACTAGCCGTTGTCCAATTCATTAGGACCTAGTTCTTTAACCCATTTTCTACAAATTTATTGTATTGGGCTCATTGGACCAAGACTCCATACATTTGGGGCTTGGGCCCCAAACTGTGTCCCTACAAATTTCAATAATGAATTTGTCTGAAAAACTATTAATTCTAAATTTAATTTTGATAGAGAGAGAAATAGAGTAAAACTCTAGGGAGATTAAATTTTTTTTACTCTTTAAACTTAAACTATCGCAAACATAGTAATTGTTTTTTTGTTGATATGATAGATAATTTTTTGTTTTGTAATTAAGTTTCTAATCATTTTGTTGTCTTGGGCACAAACATATCCTATTTAACTAGTTTACTATTTTGTGTCAATTCTTTGTTTCTTACCCAAAAAAAAAAAAAAAAAGTTGTATTGTTTGGCTCAGTTTATATGTTTTTTTTTGCATAAAGGATTCAATTTGTTTAGCATTGGCTTCTAAACTTCCTTGCCTGGATGAAGAGTTATTGCTTTGATGCTTACTACTTGCCCTTCTAATTGGTTTCAAATTGGACTAATCCAACAAAAAGTTGTTTCTATTTGAGAATTTGCTATTCATAGTGTTTCTTAGTAGAACACAAGTTGGGGCAATTTAAGAGTTAGAGACTTATTATCGTTCATCTTTAGCGTGATGGCTACTCTATAAGTATAAAGTTTTTGTGGGACTTTGTGGGGCTGGGGGGTAAGGGTTGAGGTTCAAATATCCAAGAAAAAGCTTTACACACACACATACACATACACTTAGATTAGGCTAAAATAGAATTTCTGTCTTGAATCTGAAAAAGGAAAAAGAAAATTTGGGATTGAAAGTGGAAATGCCCTTCCTAACAACCCAATAGTAACTAGTAACATATAATTTATCCACCATTTTCTAAATAAACTCAATAAACTAATCTCTCCCAAAATAAACATTCAATCTCAAATCTTTTATGCCATTTCAAGATGCTAAGGGCTTCTTTATTTTAAAAAGTGGTTTTCACTTTTTATTTTATTTATTCTATATTCAACTCCTGAATTTGAATATAGAAAAAATCACTCATTTTCACACTTGGTAATGTTTGGTAAGTTGTTTTGAATACATAATTTGGGTATAGAATAAATCATACCCAGGTTTGGTTATTGTTTTCTATTTTTTTTTTAAGTGACTTTTCTCACTCACACACGTCAAATTACTAAAAAAGAAAAGTAACTTTGTGTTTTCACAATATTTACAGATATCCCATTGTATTTGTATTCATAGAAAATGAAAGCGTTGAAAAGTTGTATTGATTTTTTTGTATTCAAATCCAACTTTTAGGATACTAAAAATAAAAACCGAATATAAATGCTAAAACCAAACCCATTTTTTAGTGGTGGAACCTACTAAAAATTGAAAATGAAAACAAAAAATAGTAATTTTTTTCTACTAACCAAAGAGGCCCCAACAAATTTGATAGACGCCCTTACCAAAAAACAATGGCTATCCTCTTTCTCCGACACCCACTCTGTGAAAAACTATTGATTTATCAATGAAAATTATTAGCACCACTCATCACTGATTTGTATTTTAGGCCCAAAATCATATAAAATGTGAACACGTAAACCTATTACAAAATATTTTGAAACATTAGTATTTTATCATAGTAAATTATTATGGTTTTATTGGATCCATTGCCTGAATCATGCTTGCTTTGGAGAGAAAATTTAAGAGGGAAAAGTGGAGAGAAAGAAGTTTTAATGGATGTTTAGTTGGGAAGGGGAGTGGAAAAAAATGTGGTGGGACTCAAGTGTTTTCTCCCTGAACCCGCTAAAAAGTTTTTTACTCAAAATGGAGAGAAAACTAGGGGAAGAAGATCACTAACATAAGCTACCCAAAATGCCATTGCACATTCTTCTTTGCTAACATTTTTCATTTCTTCTTTGTTACTAATCTATGCACATTGACATTGTTTTGGGTTTTTTTGTTTTAGCTCACTTTTTTTCTTCTGTTTATATTATTTTCTTCCACAGTTCCTTTCTCCTTTTTTTTTTTTTTTGAATCTACACATGTTCACGTTAGTTTGGGCGCTCTTATTTTTATTTTTATTTTTTTATCTCAATTTTTTTCCACTAGTCTTTGGATCTAGCCTGTGCCTTTGAAATAATAATTAAAAAAAAAGTGAAATATCCATACATAATTTTTTAAATAAATAAATGTGTATAAAAAATTGTATTGCCTTTTATTTTATTTCATAGGAACATAATTGTAAATTTATACCAATTTCATTTTTCATAGTTTTTCTTCTTTCCACTTTTCCATCATTTCAACCAAACACATATGAGAGAAAATTAAAATTTTTCTATCCTCCCACTTTTATATTATTTCCTCATTTTCTATTCTCTTACTTTTCTACCCCTTCAACCAAACGAACTAAAAGTTCAAAAATTGGTTTCTTTGATCACATTTGAAGAAGTGCAAGAAAATAGATATTGCATAAGGAATAGTATTAAATTACGAAATGATTGCAAGTTTGCAACTGGTTTAAAATCTTTAATTTGATTGAATTTTCAAGATACGCATACATAGGCTCCCACTTGGGCAGTCTGATAGCGAAATCTTGGCGTGGCCTTAATCATTCTCATGATATTCGTGAACCTACATTTTTCTTTTTGACATCTGAATAATTTTTTGTGAGGGAGATAAATGTTAACCATCGCACTTGGCCCTGTCTCTGCAAAAAGACAAAGAACCGAAATTAATCAAGAATGTCCAATTTGTAGCCAAACTGAAACCGCTCTACATGTAATTCGAGATTGCCCTTGAGCCAAAGAGTTTGGGGTTTCATTTCCAGGAGAAAGGGCCACATCCTTCTTCCACAAACCACTTGTGCTCTATGGTTACAAATGAAATCTAAGAAAAAATGAGTCAATGGTCTTTCACTATACTCCAAGGAATATCATATTCGCTTTTGGTGTTTGGCTATCTAGAAATGAAAGAATCTTCAAAACTAAAATTATTAACTGGAACTGGAAGCCACCATTTGTCACCCTTAACATTGACAAAAGTACTTTAGGTAATTCGGGGTTGTTTTTAGAGGTGGCCGAGGTAGCTAGATCCACATCGATCGGATTTTCAACTATTAATTTTGCAGAGTTATGGGCTGTTATGCAGGGTCTAACTCTTGCTTAACTTAGGACTTAAGTATATAAATAAAAGATATTGATTCTAATCCGGGGTCCTTGCACCGGATTTGATTTCTTTAATCAATTTATTATTGCAAAATCCTCAGCCAAAATTTTTGGATCGTCCTTCTACATCACATCTACTGTGAAACCAATACTAACGCTCTAAGACGGGACTGAGAGAGAAAAGAAGCAACTTATAAGAATACATACAAAGTACAAAACAATGTCCAACTTTTGCATCTGTATGAGATCTTTTGCATTTGTACTCTTAGAGAGTGCCTAGATACCAAACGGGGGTTACAAGAACAAAACTGATGTAGTATTGCTCTATCTTAATAAATAAAAACTTAAAATGAAAAGTCAATTGAAATTTTCAAAAATTTATTAAAAAAAAAAAAAAAGCAATTTTTATGGCTGCGTGATTGAACAAATCCTCTATATTTACGAAAATTATATATTGAGCTCCTATATTTACGGTAAAGCAACCTAGCTAGCAGCCAGCGAAGTCCAAATCATGCTGGATAAAGATAATGGTATTGACTAAGATGGAATAATAGACAGTACTCAATTATTATAGCATAAGAGTATAAGATAAGGCCCCCTCTTTGGAATTCAAACTCAAACCTCAAAACTAGGTTTTTATTTTATTTTATAATCTTTTATCTTGTTTACAAAAAATAGAATTATCTAATTTTGTATAAATTTATAGAATTTTATTTTGATTTATTTTTAAAATTTATAATACATAAAAAATTATTACATTTGACTTATATATATATATATATATATATATATAAAGCTTTTAGTATGTGCAGCTGCAAAATTTAACCACTCCAGGTCAAATGTAATAAAAAACTATGTATACTTGTTCTCATTTTTTTAAGGTATAAGTATGTTTTAGCATGTTTTTAACAAAAAATAGATAAGTTGTTCCCAAACGGACATTAAGTTAATTTTTTATTTTTATTACATTTGAAGTGGAGTGGTCAACTTTTGCAGCTGCACATAGTAAAAGCTTTATAAAAATGGCTAAAATGCAAAACTGATTTTCTAAGTTTTTTCAAATTTCATTTCAGTTCTCTAACTTTGCTTTCATTCATTTCAGTCTTCTAAGTTTTAGATTTATTCAATTAAGGCCTTTTAATCAACTTTTATTAAAAAAAAAAAATTAAATCTGGAAAATATTTTTCAATTATTAATTGAATTTTTTTAATTAAAAATTTTTGGAGAAAAATCTAAAAAATTGAAAAATTAACCACAACATATAACAAAAGTTTATGGAAAAATCATAGTTGAATAAACTTGAAAGTTAGAGGATTGAAATGAACAAAAGCAAAGTTAGAGGACTGAAATGAAATCTGAAAAAACTGAGGGTCAGTTTTGCATTTTAGCATTTATATATATATATATATATATACCATGATTATTATTTCAATGTTATTGCTATGATTGATTCTGGTGCGGATATGAACTGTATCCAAGAAGGATTAATCCCTTCCAAATATTTTGAAAAATCAACTGGAAGATTGGATTCTGCTAATGGTACTCAAATGAAGATTAAATATGAATTAAATAATGCTCATGTTTGTCATGATAATGTCTGTTTCAAGTTTCCCTCTGTTCTTGTTAAAAACATGACTGATAAAGTGATTGTTGGACTTCCATTTATAAATGCTTTGAATCCTTTTCTTATTGAGCATGATGTAATTACTATTGATCCTTCTGGACAGAAAGTAAAATTCAAATTTGCTTCAAAGTTTGAAATTGATACTGATGATATTATCATTTCTCGCCTACAACTTGCAGAACATAGTAATCCAAGAAGCTTCATCATCCCAGGAAGAACTCTGGAGTATGAGTCACTTCTATATTGCAGATTCTGCAACCAGTACGCTATTTATCATGAACATGAATGTAATAATGATCCTCCATGGGACCCTTATGATAGTTACCCGACTGATGCCCCTGATACTGATTAAGTCATTCCTAGTGCAAACAGTTGAACTAGCCAATGCACCTGCTTCTACATCTACTAAAACTGTTAAGTCCTCTACTAAGCCTAAAAAGATTTGAAGAAATTCGCAAGTACCCTGATGCTCTATATGCCCTCCTCAAGATGAAATAGAAGGAGGAAGAAGCTGCTGATAATCATGATTCAGAAGATGAACTGTCCTCTGAAGTATTTGTTGCAAATAACCCATATTACCCCTACAATTAGGAACTATTTGGTCATGATGAAGAAGACAATCCTGATTTAACAGAAAATTGATTCTCGTATTTGTCTGGCCTGCACGACGACCAAAATGCTACAATATTTTCCCTGGTGAAGTCCCAATTATTGTACTGCTCACAAAAGATGCTGCTTTTGATGATTCCTAATGATTATGGTAACTTTGTTACTTTCGACACAAAATACCAAAATAGTAAAGACTGGTTCTTTGAACTGAAGTTCTGGGCTCCCGCTAACTTGAGTTGAAAAGTGAAAAGTTACTGTTCTCTTTTACTGTTCACTGGTATTGTTCACTGTTACTATACACTTTTGTTGTTCATTACGTTTTTTCTGCCTATATAAGGGGGGATGTCCCTTATGTTAAAAATCAGAATTCTCTTCCTCTGAAAGTACTTATTCTAAATCCAAATTTATTAAAAAGTGTATAAATATCAAACTTGTAATATCTAAAATCTTAAGCACAGTACTTATTATTGCTACGGTTTTGTTAAACTACATTAACGTAGCAGTTCAGTCCACTTCGGTACAACTAAATTTAAGTGAAAGTATTTATAAACATAAAGGCTATTGTTAGGGTCATATTTTGTGTAATTGGCTAATCCTTTGACTTAATGCACAGATAGTCGGCCTACTTCTAGCTGTTCCAACGATTATGCCCGTTCTAGCTCTACCATCCACCCCTATCTTCATAATAGAAAGGGGTACTTTCGGGCTGATCTATGATGGGTCAAGGCGACCGAGAGGACACATACCTCCTCCATATTCCTTAAATGGGCAAGACTCGGATACTGCATGCGATAAGTATAATAGTTTACTGAACGACTACTTAGATCTTGATTGATTTTTACTTGTAATTGGGTAGAGATAAGATGGGTTTAGTACTTCAAGAAACATGTTGTTCAAGTCAAGTATTAAAGACATGAAGATTGGTCCAAGAAACAAGTGAAGAAAAATTGTTTATTAAGTCTCGACAAATAGCTCAACAGATGCTTGCTATCAAGGCTTAATGTGAAGCTCGATAGATAGCTCGACAGTAGCTCGATCTATCGAGAATTATGATTTCAAAATTTCCAAATCTGAAATTCAGCCCAGTCTTGTGTATTTGTTTGGGGTTTCTTTTCTTACAACCCTAGACATATATAAGGCTTACTTTAAAGGCCGTCACACAGATTCAGAGACAAAAAGAGACATATATTCTCTATGTGAAGCTACTATGTTTGTACGTCATAGGGTTTTGTAACTAAGTGCTCTAGATCTTCAATGTTGATGAAATGAATAACTTTGCAGCCAACAACATCTGTTCAAGTTGCTAGAATTAGTCATGTACTTGAGATCCGTGCAAAGGGTTAGTCACAAATTGGTGGTTTGTGCATCAAGGGAAAGAAGGTTACTACAAGATCAAGTCCAATTGGATTTTGGAGTAAAGGTTCAACTGTAGGTTGGTATTTCGAGATAGGCCAAGGGTAGTTGGTAAGATTTTTTATACTTGTAACCGCTTGATTATTGATTAGTGGATTCTTAGGAGTGGTGACCTTAAAATCACTCGATGAGGTTTTTGCCTTGCGAGGTTTTCCCCATTCATCAACAAATCATCGTGTTAAATTTATTTTCCACTGCACTTAGTTTTTTGGTGATTGTTGACGCCCTGGCCTCGAAAACGGTAGTGGAAAAATCACCGACGTCGTCGGGCCTTGTTCGACCACTTGTTGTGGTGACGCTCTCATGCACGCGGGGGGCCCATTGGAGGCCCCCTCTCGATTGGCGATTGGGTGTGCGCATGTGTAACAGTGTGTGGTATGGTTTGCACGTGGCTTCAGGTGCTCTCTCTCTCGGTGGAAGAAGGTAGGTCTACCTTTGGCGTTGTGGTAGGATTCTGAGCCAAATTTAAGGGATTACCAAAGGTAAGTGGAGTCGCCACCAATCATTGGGTTTTTCCAAGGTGTGATTGGTCACCTGTTTCTAGTTGATTTCATTACCAATCATTGGCTAAGAAAAATGGCATTTTTCCTAATCTAATGTGGATGGAAAAAAATCTTGATTCTTGAGTCTGGAAGTTTGGTTACGTATGGGGAAGGTGTTAGGCACCCCACAATACCTGTCCAAGGACATTCCTTTTATTTTGATAAAACCTTAATTTTTGGAGATTGGCAGTAAAAACATAATTTTGACATTGGCTTTTGGGGCTTAGCATGCATGGGGGTTTTGAGGTTTGGCTTATGAATGGGTGTGGTCCCAATCTATGCATTCCTAAGGCATTTAGGCAAAGTAACAGATTTTCACAGCGAAAATCCTGCGACATGTCACCTTACTTTCGTGGTGGAAATTAGGCATTGTTTCGGCTTACGTGACATGGGCTGTGTCAATCACACCAAAAGGGGCGAGCAGGTATATATATACATACATCATGTACAATGCAAGTACACAGAGCAGGAAAGTAAATGCCTACATCCCTGGAGCATGGCCCAAAATATAGGTGCATGAAAGTAAAAAGGGATCACCATACTCTAAAGATGAGGACGAATGGTCCATGACATGATATACCTAATACAACCCATCTAAGAGAGAAAGGGAAGAAGGAGAAAGGGGTTTTAAAAGAGTACATGACCAAAAGGGAGAGGCTAGACCCCTAAACCTAACTGAATGTAGCCACTTGGCTTATATCTACATGCTTGCATCTGTGCCCTTTTTACTTGCACCTGGGAGACCGTGCCCTAGCTCCATGCGTCCTCGCTCCATGTGTGTACATGCAAAGGCAAAGACAAGAAACCAACAGACAAGCAATGGAAGGAAAAGATGCAAAGTGCATACGAAGGAGGCATAAATCAGATAAGCACGATAGACATGGCAAGCAAAGCACAAGAAAGCAAGCAAACAAGCGAGAAGGCAAACAAAGAAAGAAAGCAAACAAAAGGTGGTGTTTGCAAGGGACAAATGTAGGTTTGGATCGAATGTCCATAACTTCATTGTGTTGAACCATGGACGACACACTAACAAGCAAGACTCATGCATGGACATGTAAGCAAGCATGTAAAGATGCATAGAAACCCAACAAGTGGCACAAACAAGCATGGTAAGCACATCATCACATGGAACGGAAGAGGGGAAAGGTATGCACGAAGCAACCAGCATAATGGCGATGCATCCCAAATGGTTACATCCAAACAAGGCCTCATGGGCATCGGATGTAACCACACAACCACAAACCCACTAAGGGCGTCAAGTGTGGCAAAGCCTAGAACTAGAGAGGCTAACACAAGCATAAAGCATAGAAGCAAGCAAGCGTAGACATGCAAATAGGATGATCCAAACCCTTTGATGTGGGTCTTGGTGTATGGACGATGACAAAGACCATAGGGTCTAGATTGGGTCCTAACCATTAAGCCAAAACACACGAAAATGCAATAAAAAGGAACAAAAGGGCTACAATAGCACATGGCATGACAAACAAGGTCTAGGCCTAAGCACATAAACAAGGTGTGATGTACGCAAGCACATGAAAGATAGCATAAATCATGTAGAGAACATAGATCCAATCACATAGGCATGTGAAACCATAGCTCAAAACATATAGTTATGGAAACGTGCACGTAAACATGTAGAAACTTAGCACATAAACGTGGAAGAACATGAATCCAAGCATATAAGCATGTGAAGACAAGGATCTAACCATATAGCATGGATATAAACACATAAAACATATAGATCCAAGCAAGGCATAGCCAACAACATCATACAAGCATGTGAGCATGTAACCCTAACATCAACATAGAGCAAATAGAGGAAAAAAGCATAGGAAAACATGGCATATAACATAAGGCATGTGGATATAAATATATAAGCATGTAAGGATGTAGATTTAAGCATGAAACATGGCATAACACATAAAAAGCGAGGAGATTTAGGCTAGAAGCACAAATAAAGTAAGCAACATGCTAAAGAAAGCAATGAATCATGTTATTAAAGCATAAAGGCAAAATAAATACTAGAAAAAAGATTTAGAAGGTTAGGGGCGTTGATAGTAACTAGAAAGCTACATCCACACCCCTAAACCCCAAATCCAAGATGTAGAACCAAGGAGAAGAAGATTGGGTATAAGAACAATACCTTGTGTTTTTGGTGAACAGAGAAAAATCAAGAAACTTTGATGTGTTTTTTTTGTTTGGAAGAGAGGAAAAATGTGTAGAAGACATTCAGGCAGAGAGTAGAACCAAGGGAGACCTCTCTTTTTTTTTTTTTTTTTTTTTTTTTTTTTTTTTTTGTCTAAAGGGTGCCTAGGGCCTTTTATAGCCCTGGCACGCCATTCAAGGCGGCAGCCTTTTGAGGGATGCCACCTCCAAACGGCCATGGATTGGGTTGATCTTGACACCTCTAGAAATATTTTGACTTCCTGTTTCTGAAAAGGTATGGATCTTGAAAATCCAACGGTCGGATCGAAAGTTAAGGCTCTCGGAAGTTAGTGGTGCATCAATTGGTGCATTATCCCAGTTTTCGTGATATCTTAGCCATTCTAATTCCGATTTCGACCCATAAATAGTCGTTGGAATGAGAATTAGATAATCTTCTCAATGACTTTGGTTCCAACCCATTCTAATGATCGGATCAAAATTAGGGTTTTTTGGCCCACTAGAGATCAACTTTTGGTCAAACTTGGTCAAATTAGCCAAAAATCTCCAAGAAGCTCGGGTTTGATAAAAACAAAAACCATGAAAAGTATTGTTTTGTGAGAATTTTGACCTTATTTGACCTTCAGTTAATTCTAGGTTGACTAGGGGCATTTTGGTCATTTTAGTTGAAAAATGCACTTTGGGTGCTTCGATGTTCGAACGGGTTGCGCCATGTCATTCTAGATGTTCTCGCAGCCCCATGGAGAGAAAATAATATTTTTGGATTTTTCGGGGTCTAACATGCAAATCGAGGGCTGACAAAATATGGTAGCAACAGCAATTTGTTGGTTCCTTCACATTTTACATACAAATTGAACTTAATTAATCAACTTGGATAATTGAAAAATTAACTAAAGTCTAACCATCTTAACCCAACAGCTATGTATATATAAATGTAATCTTTAGGGTAGTTATTCATTTGTTTTAACGTCATTACTTTTAAATGAATTGCATGCAGTCAATTATACCTTCAAGCAAAATAAATATATGCATGTATGTATGTATAATTTTTATTTAAATAAATTATTCATTCTCTTAAAAGAGATTATCATGATAATCAAACTCATATCAAATTTATACTGAATATATATAATTTATTCGCTAAATTTTATTTAGAGAGAGAGAGAGAGAGAGAGAGAGAGAGAGAGAGAGAGAGAGAGAGAGAGAGAGAGTACTTGTGATGAGGAACTAAAAAATACAACACCAAAATGTATGAACCAAAATAGAGTTTTAAAAATCACAATGATTCATCAATAAGTAGAGTTGTAAGAAAGAATAAAAAATCAAGAGAAAGAAAATAACCATTTTTCAAGAGAGAATGTGAGAGAGAATAATAAGAAATTTATAGAAATTAATATGAGAAGAAAACAAAGTAAAAATAAAAAATATAGTAAGAACATCAAATTATTCAATTCATGTTATGTAATAAAATAACATTATATTATTATATACTAAATTTTTTTTAAAGGAAAATTATTATATACTATCTTTATAATGCAATATGATAACATCTATGAAATCAAAGACAATAAAAAAGATAACAACTTAAAGACACAAAATTTAATCACATCATCCCAAAGTAGAGTTCTAAATAATACAAAATTCATCAAACTAAAGTATAGATGCAAGAAAAAAAAATCCACCAAAAATGAAAAAAAAAATGAGAGCGAGAGAGAGAGAGAGAGAGAGAGAGAGAGAGAGAAATAACATTTTGTGCGTGGGAAAACTATGTATAGAATGGGAAAGAGATTTGTAAATTTATAGTAGGAGGAGGGGAATAAGAAAAACAAAAAATAAAGGAAGATAAAAGGATAGAGAAAAAGTGGTATTATGATAGATAGTAATGGGGAGATGAAAAAGGAAGGGAAAAGTTAGATAAAGTATAACAATTGGGAAATTAATAAGAAAAAAGAGAGTTTAAAATAAGAGAGAGAATGTTGAAAATGGATGGATAATGTGGCTGTTGATGTAACTCAACAGGAGCAAAGTAAAAATAAATACTACACTTCAGTTTATATATATATGTGTGTGTGTGTGTAGTTCTTTCCAAAAAACAAAATGTGTATACACATATGTGTAATAAGTTTTAACCTAACAAAAATAACACTTTGTGTATGTAAATCCACAACAACATAAACAGATCAAAGAAAAAAATTGAAGCAAATTTGAATTTAGCTTTAGGAATCTTGTCAAACACTTTAAGGGTGATGAGGCTGGATTCATTTCTTATATAAGCGATGCCCTAAAAGTCTTTAACTTTTGTATTAAGATAAGGTGAGTAATAAGTACGCCCAATAATGCTCAACAAGGAGGCTTTTACCAAACTCATTATTAGTCCCGATCGAGGGTATCTCCCTGGGGCCTGGGGGTATGTTGGAACTCGGTTCCAGCCCAAGAAGGGAGGTTGAGGTGAGATATATTTAGTAATTATATATTTCTTAACAAGTTAAAAAAAAAAAAAAAAAAAAAAAAAAAAAAAAAAAAAAAAAAAAAAAAAAAAGAAGGAGGCTTTTGATAAAAATACTATTTTTGCGAAGATTATTTGCATCAGCTTGACAAGTGAAATGTCCCTTGCATCTTACCTAACGTCACTTACATAATTACGGCAGGCAATGCATATACGCACTGTGCAATAGGAAGCCTTTGACATCATTAAACATGTCATTTTACCCCATCAAAAAAAAATTAAAAAACATGTCATTTTATTCAACAATTAGTAAAATATTTCCCTCGCAAATAAACGTGCCTAAATTGTGTCCAAATATGTAGTTGTGGATTTGTATGGATGAGATCATTTTTTTTTTTTTTTGGTCTTACTTTGAATATCTATTTTTGTACGTATTCAGGATAATGTTTTGAAACCAGACTATCAACCAGAAAACTTCACCATTCTGCTCATTCATTGTACATTTCCGTGATGAAAAAGTCAAGTTAGAAAAAACAATTTACAAAGAGGGATTGTTTAGAAAGCAACTAGGAAGAAAATATTGAAAAGCTAGACTGATCCAGGTTTTAGGCAATGAACCTACACTAGTTGCACAACCGTTTCCTCATTAACAATGACATTTATTGGTGATCTTTGGAATGACATTTTCTGTTCAACATATATTATTATTATTATTAGGCGAAAAACCTATTTTCGTCTTTACATTTTCAAACGATTCCCACTTTAGCATTAAAAAATGTTACATCAGCATTTAAATTTAAAAAAAATTAATTTATTAATTATAACTAAATAAAAAAAATTAAAAACAGAATTAAAAACTAAAAATCATATGAATTGAGATCTAAGTGTGTCTTGAATAAGAACAACAAGAACACAAACCCAGATCCAAGATCACAAACCCATAAATTAAAAAAAAAAAAAAAAAAAACCCTTTCAACACCGAATTCTCAAGAAAATCACTAATCCACATGATTTTCACAAAGTCCATAATTGAATAACTAATCAGCCATACAACACCGAATTCTCCAGTAAATCAAACCCATAAACCCAATAAACAAACCAATCTCCAACAAACCATAAACCTATATTTTCTTAGGAAACAAACACAAAATAAACCCAAAAAATTTAGCTCAAATACAAATTCATAAATCACAAAGCCTCTATTTTCTTAAACCCTACAAAATCATCAAAGACCCATAACAGGCCACACCTAAAATCTGGGTTTGTTTTCACTCACTCTCTCTCTAGCAGCTACGAGTGAGAGAAGATTTGGTGGGATTTTTTTTTTGGTTCTGGGTTCGATCGGAGGAGGGATGGTGATGGCGGAGAATGATCAGGAAGCGAGTGGTACCAAGTCAAAGTCGAAGTCTACATGGAAGACTCCAGTGGCGGTGGCGATGAATGGCGATGATGCTCCTCCTTCTCCTGTAATGATTGGTGCCTCGCCTAATTCTTGGCTAGCTCTTTCCGATGCAGCCGCAATGGCGGCAACGGGAGGAGTAGCCTCAAAGCCTTGAGGTAGAGGTTGGAGAGCGATCCAATGGTGTCGCGATAGGCGGTCAGAGAGTTTTGAGAGAGAAGTCAGGATTTTTTGCTTTAGCTCCACCATTGCTAGATATGGAGGGAGATCTTGTGTTTTGCTTTGTGGCTTTTGGATTGGATTTGGGTTCTTGGCTTCTTCTTGTTGCTGTTGTTGGGATGACATTTTTTAGAGAAGAGAGAGAGAGAGAGAGAGAGAGAGAGAGAGAGAGAGAGAGAGAGATAGAGGTGTTGTTGGTGTTGTTACATTTGAGATCTGGGTGTTGATTTTTTTAGTAAGTTTGAGTGAAGGAAAGAAAGTGTGTGTACGTGGGTGTTTTTTTCTTTCTTTGTTCTTAGATTTGGGATTGTGTTTTTGTTGCTCTTGTTCAAGACACACTTAAATCTCAGGGTTTAGTGTTTTTTATTTTTATTTTTTTTTTAATTTCTGGGTTTGTGTTCTTGTTATTCTTGTTCAAGGCACACTTATATCTCAATTCATATGATTTTTAGTTTTTAATTCTGTTTTTTGTTTTTTAGTTAAAATTAATAAATTATTTTTTTTAATTTAAATGCTGACGTGGCATTTTTTAATGCCAAATAACATTTTTTTTGTTATTATTTTAATGGCCACGTCAGCGTGTGCCAATAGTGCACTCCGTTTGTCACGTGTGCATTTTCTGTCTCTAATGTAACGGCAGGGACAAAAACAAGACGTGTTTTTCAGAATAAGGACTAAAAGCTAGGAAAATAAAAGTTAGGGATCAAAGTAAGAATCACGTGAAAATATAGGGACGTAAATAGGTTTTTCGCCTTATTATTATTGTAAATGTCTAGACCAAGTCCAAGGAGGTGATATACCATGCATTAAATACATGTTTCTTCCCTTTCACATAGAGGTAGACCCCACATATGTGAAGTCCATCTCCATGTGAGAGAAAAGAAATATGGTGTATTTTCTCAAAGTCCAAGAGTGGATATCTCTACTGGCCTTTTTGTAAGTTATCTTTTACATGCATTTTTATAATCATAGATATCGAATCTACCAGTTCAGTCAACAAAGGCATTGATCTATCTTGTACCATTCTTTTGCTTATATATATGATCACTTCCAACCCCTCAATTTGTAAGTAATTCCATTTTGACAATCCAAATTCCACCACCTTTAGGATGGATCTCACTTCTAGTGTAGGAAATAAACTTGTTCCAGGAGATGAATTGAGCTATGACAGAGCCAAGGAAGTGAAGGAGTTTGATGAAACAAAAGCTGGAGTTAAAGGACTAGTGGACTCTGGAGTGACCAAGGTCCCAAGGTTCCTCATCCATCCACCAGAGAGCCTTCCAAATCCAATGCTATCTCCAGCCACTACCCTCTTCCACGTTCCAGAGATAGATCTCCAAGGCTTTGAACAAAGTTGCCAGAGGATGGAGATCGTTGATCAAATACGTAAAGCATCAGAAACATGGGGCTTCTTTCAAATGATTAATCATGGAGTTCCAGTTAGTGCTATGGACAAAATGTTTGAATCAGTTCAACAATTCCATGAGCAACCAAAGGAAGAGAAGATAAAGTGGTACTCACGTGATCTCAAGCAACCAGTTAAGTACTACAGCAATATGGATCTCCTAGTGTCCAAAGCAGCAAGTTGGAAGGATTCAATTTCATTTGATTTCAAATATGGTCCCCTAAACCTTGAAGCACTTCCCCTAGCATTCAGGTACTAATAATTCTTCTAGCTAGTGAAAATGAATGCAAAAAGACATGTAATATATTTATACTGTCTATGTTATATGATTTATATCTTATATGTGTCTTAATTTTCAGGGAGTCTGTAAGCGAATATTGGAAACACATGATTGAACTAACCAAGGCACTAAAAGAATTACTATCAGAAGCTTTGGGGCTTAGCACTGACTACCTAGCAAACATAGAATGCATGAAATCTGCATTGTTTGTGTGC
This sequence comes from Quercus robur, assembly GCF_932294415.1. NCBI lineage: Eukaryota > Viridiplantae > Streptophyta > Magnoliopsida > Fagales > Fagaceae > Quercus > Quercus robur. The sequence continues at coordinate 41,071,956 of NC_065542.1, forward strand.
CACTATTATCCGGCTTGTCCTGAATCAGACTTGACCCTTGGCACCAAAAAGCATTCAGATCCATCCTCTATAACTATACTCTTGCAAGACAATATTGGTGGCCTGCAGGTTCTCCATCAAGATCATTGGGTTGACGTTCCTCCAGTGCACAGAGCATTAGTAGTCAACATTGGTGACCTTCTGCAGGTAGAAACTATAGTTCTGTTCACATATTTCTTTTTCCGTCTTTATTTAGTCGTGTGCCATGCAAACGGGATGTGTGAGAAAAATGAGAAGTGCTAAGCCTAAATGAAGGAAAATATATCATTCCAAAAAATCGCAGGTTGAACTCTCTGAGATTTCACCAAATCACACCATTCTCCTTGTCTTGAATTATAAATCTATTTTTTAAAATATATATTTCAATAGTTACAATAATAGGAAATATGAAATTTAAACTCTAGTTCTCCTCATAAAAGAATGGGAAAAAAAAATCACCGATCTACAAGGCTTTAGGCATTATATATCAACTTTTATCAACTTGAAATTTGCCATTCCATGGTCAACCTCAAAACACTTATGTCTAGGCCTGTCCACGGGTCGGGTCGGGTCGGGTTTGTGCTCACCCGTATCCGACCCGACCAGATCGGGTGGACAAACTTTCAACTTGTCGCCGACCAAGAGGATGATCGGTTCCGGCTGGTTGGAACACCAAGAAGCGGCAGTTGGGTTCAGGTCGAAGTCAAGATTTGGAAAATAGAGGAAATCCGGCGAGAAAACGACAAAAATCGACCAAAATCCTCTGAGATTTCATCGGAAATAGCCAAGATCTCGACTAGATTTGGCGATATCTCACTGGATCTAGCCAAGAACTCGACTAGATCCAGCGAAATCTCGCGGGACTAGCCAAGATCTAGCCAAAAAAATCTCAAAACTCATCGGAAGATGAAAATTGTCCAAAATCCTTTGAGATTTCGTCAGAAATATCGAAGATCTCGACTAGATCTAGCGAAATCTCGCCGAATCTAGCCAAAAAACTTCTCAAAACTCACCAAATTTATCAAATAATGCTGGAATATTTGTGGGTCGATCGGATCGGGTTTATCGAATTTTGAAGAACTCGAACCGACCGTCGGAGAAGTTAGTTCGGTCGGCAGCGGGTCGGGTTCGGTCGGAAGAAGCGGGTGGGTCGAGTCCATCGGTTGACTGGACAGCCCTACTTATGTCCATCAAATACACTAATGAATTCTTTACTATATTCCTTCCTTTTCTTCAATTGGATATCAACTTTTATAAAATAAATAAATAAATTCTTTAGTTATAACGATAGGAGAGAGGAGATTTGAAATTTTATTTTCTCATAAAAGGAGTAGATAATATCACCGAGGTACTAGACTTTTGGCATTAGATTCAAACTTCTATCAAATTGAAAAATATTATTCCTTCGTCAATCTAAAAACACTTATGTCCACCAAAAAACCTGAAGATTAATTCTTTTGCTAAAAAAGAAATAAATTAAAAAAACGGTTAACATGTGTAAGATACTACTTCTACCTTTAACTTCTATCAAATTGAAAAATATTATTCCTTGGCCAATCTCAAAACACTTATGTCAACCAAAAAGCCTAAAGATTTATTCTTTTGTTGACATAAAGAAATAAATTAAAAAAATGGTTAACATGTGTTGGATACTATTTCTACCTTTATAAAGTACAATATATTTATGTTTAGTAACTATCAGGGAAATAATACTTTGAGAGACTCCAATTTAGTAGTTGAAATAACAAATAGGAGCACCACTAAATTCAAAATGCTATAGCTCATGAGTTTAGAGTCAATTATGTTATATTAATCACTCAAATTATATATATATATATATATATATATATAAGCTAAAGTGTAGCAGTTATTGTTGCTATACTTTTAACTTCTATTGAGCCACATCATCCACCTATTTCCAATACTTCCCTCCCATTTTAAACTATTTTTCTCCTTATTAATTTCTCACTTTACAATTATATTTCCTCCAACATTTCACCCCTTACTTCTACCTTTTTATTTCCCTACTACTTTATACCTTAATGTTACAATTCTACCATCCCTTCATTTTTCTTTCATTTTGACTATTTTTCTTCCCATTTTATTTATCATAAAAATTTGTTATTTTCTCTTCTATTCAATCTATATTTTTCCTACACAAAAAAGATGAATACTCTCTCCATCTTTCTCTTCTTCTTTTTTCTTTTTTTTCCCCCTTTCAATTTGTGGATTTTTAATTTTTTATTGCATCTCTACTTTAGGTTAATGAATTTTTTATGTTAAACTATATTTTGGGATGATGTGATTTGGCTGTGTTTCAATTTGATATCTTTATTCTTTTATTTTCTTTGATTTTTAGATATTATCAAAAGACATTATATAGTATATATATAATAATATGATGTTATTCTATTTCGTAAAATGGCTTGGATAACTTAGTGTTTACAACTTTACATTTTCTTTTCAGTATTCTTCTACTCATCTTCTTCTATATAAATCTCTCTCTGGATTATTTTTTCTTTCATGCAACTCTACTTTGAATTGATGATTTTTTGTGTTTTTTGTATCTTTACTTCTAGTTGATAAATTTTGGTGGTGTGTTTTTTGATTAGTTCCCCATCTTATATATTTTTGGAAGTGAGAGTTTGAGTTTATAACAAAACAAAATCTACATGGCTATATATTTGAATGTGTCTATCGATTATTTGAGTAATATCAATTGTAAATTTGTTATGAAGTTTGATTATCATGATAATTTACTTAAGAAAATGATAATTTTGAATAATTAATTTGAAATAACAAAAAATTAGTTGTACCAAAAAGAAAAAAAGGAAAATATAACACACAATAACAAAATTTTGAAAAATATAGATCACTTCAATAAAGAATAATATCAGTCAAACACACTCAAGTTCTAAAAAAAAAAACACTCACCGGAATAGAATGATATATTTGTAGAGATAGAGGGATGGAAAATACTTTTAGAAATAGTTCAATTTTTTTAATAAGAACAAACTATCTTCAATAAATTTTAGAAAATAAATTATATATTATATCACATTACAAAATAATTATGTATTCTTACGCATTGTGTGAATTTACAACTAATTATTATTTAATGTGAGACTTCATTCATATTTATATTCCCAACATTAATAATTACATCAACTACTAGAGTTCAAATACATAAGAAAACTTGATCCACACTAGTTCGACTATTCTCATTTATTTCTCCACAAATCCGTCACTACAAAAAACGCGGGCTGAAGCCGTGTTTTTTGGAAAACGCGGCTACAGTCTTTCCTTTGAGCCGCGTTTTTGATGAACGCGGCTCAAAGGAAAGGCTGGAGTCGCATTTTCCAAAAACGCGGCTCCACCCTGGTCCTATAGCCGCGTTTATTAAACGCGGCTATAAACCAGGGGTCGAGCCGTGTTTTTGGAAGGCTTGAGCCGCGTTTAGCTGCCCAGACTGAAGCCACGTTTTTAAAAAACGCGGCTTCAGTCCCGTCCGGGATTTTTTTTTTTTTTTTTTTTTTTTTTTTTTTTTTTTTTTTTTTTTTATAAATTATAGCTTAAGCTGCGTTTAAAAAACGCAGCTTCAAAAATGCTTGAAACGGACTTTACAAGTCTGGAGCTGCGTTTAAAACGCAGCTTTAGACATTTACATTGAGCTGTGTTTAAAAAACGCAGCTTCAAAAATGCTTGAAACGGACTTTACAAGTCTGGAGCTGCGTTTAAAACGCAGCTTAGACATTTACATTGAGCTGTGTTTAAAAAACGCAGCTTCTACATGTTTGGAGCTGCGTTTCTTTAAACGCGGCTTCAACTTTCATTAAAAAAAAAAAAAAAAAAAAAAAATCCCTCATAATCGAAACACACAAAACCGAACTCCACAAAAGCTCTCAAATCGACCACTCTCACCCTCTCACCGATCGCACAAAACCCTCACCAATCGCACACACTCCCCTCACCGATCTCACCGATCGTAGATCCCCTCACCGATCGCAGACAACCCTCACCGATCCAACACACTCCCCTCACCGATCTCAGACCACTCTCACCGATCTCAAGTGACCTCACTTCCACCCTATGTGAATCCCCTTCCTCCCTCCGCTCTTCCTCCTCTCCCTTTCTTTCTCATCGATCGCTGGCACACACCCATTCTCCCAAGGCCGACTAGCGGTAAGTTTTTTTAAAATTGTTTGTTTTGATTCCTGTTTTGGGGTTCCTATTTTTGGTTTACGGTTTCGATTTTAGGTTTAGGGTTTCGATCGTCGATCTAGGGTTTTGATTTTGGGTTTTAATGTTGAATTTAAATATTTGATTGTAGATTGGGATTCAAAAAGTACGGCTAAGGATGTTATCTTTCAGGTCTCTACTTTTCTTCAACACTTTCAGGTCTCTCTCTCTCTCTCACTGTTTCTGTGTGTGTGTGTGTGTATGTTTCCGTGTGATGTTATGTATGTATAGGGATGTGTATTTGGATATTTGGGTTGATGGGTCTGTTTTAAATGCGCATGTTTCTTGTTTGTTCTGATTGAAACTTGAGAGTATGTATCTGTGTGTGTGTGTGTGTGAAGCTATATATAGCTATATGTGTAGGACTGTGTATATGGATGTTGGGCTTGATGGGAAATGCTGAAATTGTAAAAAGTTGTGATTTTTTCTTCCTGTTTGTTCGGGTTGATAGTATATATTTCTTTGTGTGGGATTGAAGGTGTTTAATGATATATGTATAGGACTGTGCATTTGGTAAAATGGAGTGATGGGTCTGTTGTAAAAATGGTGAATTTGTATGAAGTTGTTATTTTTTGTTTGTTTGTTTGTTTGTACTGGTTGAAAGTATGTATATATTTGTGTGTATGTGAAGCTTTATGTACAGGACTTTATATGTGGATGAGTGGGTTGATGGGTCGGTTGGAAAAGCGGTTAATTTGGTAGAAATTTTTGGTGTTTTTTTGTTGAAAGATTTGATATTGGATGTAAGTGTGTAGTGATTGCTTTTTGTATGTGCTATGTGTTTCTTTTGGGATCTGGGACTCGTCTGTTTGGCTTGTGATTATTGTTGTAGTTCTTTGTTAGCTGTTTGATTTTTGTGATTGTGTTTACTGGGTGCTGTGTTTGGTTTGTGACAATGGTTGTAGTTATGTGTTAGATATTTGATTTTTGTGACAATTGAGAAGAGTAGGGCAATGGAGAATGTGATTGATGCGTGGGAAATTGATGGAATTTAGTGATTGAGGCTTGTGGGACTATCTAGTTTGATAGTTTTTTTTGAAGCTACACGTATGATGAGATAGAAGTGAAAGGCCTAGTTTTGTGTTCATGTTTTTTTTTTTTTTTTTTTCAGTAATCATCTAGAGGGTGAAGGAATTTTTTCATGGTGCGTATATAAAACTAGGGTTGTGTTAACAGGCTTTATGTCCATGCTAAGTGGACTGGTTAACAAACTTCTGTGACTGTGAGTGAGGCATCATTGAATAATCATTTAGACCAAAACTAAGAATGAATATGAAAATATTAAAGATCTCACCTAGAACAACTTGGTAAGCACCAGCTTCCTCTCTCATCTTTTCTCATAACATATATAATAAAAATAAAAATAAAACTATAGAATTACAATTTTGTCATTATTTTGGAATTTTTGCTTAGGCTAGTTCAATATGGGTTGCATGGGTTAAAGACTACTTGCTTAGAAGGATATTTTGGGCTGTACCTCACATTACAAGGGGCTTGAGTGAAATTCTTCAGCTAGGGAGCATTTCTTGACCTTTACTGAACTCTAAAGTGGAGAAAGGGAATTATCTTTGGCACTATGCAGGACTACTCTATTTGAAATATGGGCACTGAGACTTGTATAATATTACAAGTTAAATGCAAACTAAAGTATATCATATTTTGCAAAGAGGGACATGGATATGGCCTCTGGTTAGATCAGATTATCTGGTTGAAATTCAAAGAAGGCTACATGAAGTTTCATTAAATGATAAACATGCAGCCATCTTGGCCCTCTAATTGCCTTCCAAGATTAATAGTTTCTATTGTCTCAAGAAACAGAAAGAAATAAGAAGAAAGTTGGCTTAAGTAAACTGGTGGAAGCTAATCTAGTTTAGCGGAGCCATTCTCAAGCATTCCTTTAGTTGTTGTAAATTATTCTTTCTACCAGAGATAATTTGATAAGCAGAGGATAAATGGTTGATTCTCTATATACTTTCTGCAGAATTAAGCTTGAGAGTGGAGACCATTTTTTTCATTAATGTTTCTTTACTGAGTACAGAAGATTGTTTTCAGCAAATGTTAGATCAGAGGAGATATAAGTGATTTGAGTGATAAATTCAATTAAGAAGTAAACTATTTGAAGGGTAAAAGTTTCAAGGCTTCTCTTTGTAAATTGGCTTGGTCTACAACTATATACTTCCTCTAGTTAGAGTAAAACTCTCAAGTTCATAAAGACAATAAAAAATGAAGAGGGATTAGTACAATTAACCTTGGATGTCGTAAGATTCCCATTAGCTACAGCCTACAATAAAGAAATTTCCAAAACCTATTTGGAATAAAATTCTTTGTACTTTTCAGAATGTCCATGTTTCTGTTTTTTATTAGTATTGAGTTTGGCGGTTATTAGTTAGTTTGTTAATAGTATCTTGTATTGCTTTTGTACTTCTGAGCTGGTTGTAAAATTTTCTTCTAGTTAAGTGAAATTTGATCATTCGTCCCCATCCCAAAAAAGAAAAAGAAAAAGTAATTACTTATCAAAAAAAAAAAGAAAAAGAAAAAGTAATTACACTACTGTTGTAGATTTGATTACCTCTAATTAATTTTGACTATTTGCAACATGTGTCCGCCTGTGTCGGTGCTTAGTGTCACATATTTGTTTCACAGCAGGTCTCAAGTTTGGGAAAAGGAGGAGGGTTGTAGTAGGTTGACAACCAACATAAATTTAATCACTTTATTATGAATGGAAATACATGTGGCCAACCCTAACTAACTTGTTGAGAATCCATAACCCTAAAATTTTGAGAACAAGGCATTGTTGTTGTAATTTGTGTAAGCCATTCAGAGTAAATGCTGTAAAATTATATTCAGTAAACACATTTGCTGATTTCAGTTGTTAAGTTAAGTTGATTTTTTTTTTTTTTTTTTTTTTTTTGGGAGGTCATTTTGAAGCTGTATTCTGTTTATGTGCTCGATATTTTCATAAAGTTCAAGGGTGTTTCTCCTTTAGAATCTTTATGGACTGGGAATAGATAGAGGGGAGTTTGAACAGGAGTTCATGGGATGGAAATTTTTTTGTTGTGTGTTTTGAAATCTTTTCAACCCTTTCTACGGTCACAAGAATTAAGGTGTTCCACATTTTGGTGAAATAAATAAATAAATCCAATATTGATATCATACCAGTTAGTTTTGTAGTTTAATTTGTTATCTACCAACCCCACCCCCCCTCCCTCGCTCCCCCCAACCAAAATAAAAAAATAATTAACAAAAAGAAAAAGAAAAAAAAGAAACAAATTCACATCTATAAACAAATCATAATTTCCATTGAAGGAATGAAAAAAAAAGGAGTTGCCCTTTTACTTATCAAAAAAATATTTTGTATTTTAATAATTTAAGTAAAAAATTATCAATTTTATAATTTGAAATATGGTACTGATGATTTCTACTATATGTTACTTATGGTATGGAATTAGGCAAATCATCGATTCACAACAAAAATGCAAAGATGCATTTATGTTCAGGCAACTAATGCTGCAATACACCCACTTAATGAGGAGAAAGCTGTACAAGCTGCTGCAGATCTTCTTGGGGAACTCTTTATCTTCACGGTACTAATAATTTCCAGTTCCTACTTGTGATCTGAGATTGTCACCAAATATTCCCTTGTCTATGTAACAAGAGATGCTTCTGCATATCATTTGTGCATGCACAGATGCCCTTGCCTTGTTTTAATATCAGACTTAAATTAGTAGATATTTTGACTGGTGGTGGTGGGTTTGTTATCTTGCCTGTTGAAGGCATGGTGCTGGTTCTGCTAAAGTATGTCATGGTTGTCTCTATTTACATAATGTGATATTATCAACTGGAACTCCATTCTTATATGTTGATCTTTTTGAAGGATGTTTTACCATATTGCTAGGAAATGCTTATGTGATTCGGCCATGGAAGAAAAGTCAGGTTTCTATCTTTGGAGCGATTTTCAATTTTGGAAAGTTAAGGGCTTGTAATATGTGGGGCCATCATGCCACATTGAATTGAAGCAAGACCTATCACCTATATGGTTTTGAAGCTTATATTATAAATATCTTAGGGATGGAAAACGAAATTCATGCAAACTTTAGGGACAGAAACAATATTTTAGCCATACAAATACTAACCTTAAGCATTGTGTTTTTATAATTCTCCACCCTAAAACCAAAGTTTCAGCCCTAAAGCCCAAAACATGTCCTATGTCTTTGTTTTAATGACATAATATGGCAGGATATAATGTGGTACTCTCTGGTATATGAGACCACAAATTTGGCAAGTCCAACTCGGAGAAAAGACTGATTAGATAACTTACAAATATGATTTAGCCAAATATTATTCTTTTTTCGTTTCCATAAAATAACATGGTAATCAGAAAGATATCTTTGTATGACTAATTGACCCAAGGGATCTTCAATCTGGCCTGCAACAAATTAACTTTGTTTGTACAGCAAATTTTGGGAGAATGGCCTGTCAATGGACTATTAATCTCAATTTTACTTCTTTCTTGATGCGTTAAGTCAATTTTAAACTTAAAAACTTATTTACTTGGTTATCTTTATAGGTTGCTGGAGCTGCTGTTATTTTTGAGGTGCAAAGAAGTTCCAGATCAGAAGCAAGAAAGGAGGAACTGCACAAGCAGGAATTACAGGTAAGTGTTGTTATTTTCTCTGACATAGGATACTCTAAATCGGACCTTCTGAGTTTTTTTATTTCATTGCTATTCTTCAAGTATCCTTCAGATGACATTTAGTTCAGTCTTCCACATTGTGCATTTTTTATTTATTCAATTATTTTGTTGGTAATGTATGATTCATGTTTGGAAGAACATTTGAGTAATGTGGGGAGTAATGTATATCCTGCCAGAAAATTTAATTCAAGAATGATCAATTGGAATTGTAATTATCATATAATAGATTTTGGTTGGGATGTCAAACACTTAACAAGTAATTCCTCTCAGAATGGTAGATTTTTCATTAAATTTTCTTATCCTATTATCCAAAAGATATTAGTAACATGTTTTCTAATCTGTTCGTTTTGCTGCTTTGCTAGCAATAAGATGAGTACAAATGGAAAATGATGGCATAACCTTGAAAACTATAGGTTAGGTTTGAGCTGCGTTTTGAACGTAGCTATAGACTTTTATTCAGCTGCTTGGACGAACCTATAGCTGCGTTTTTAAAAACGCGGCTATAGGTCCGAAGCCTTAGCCGCGTTCATAACCGCAGCTCAAATCTGTCCTAGAGCCGCGTTTGTTACAAACGCGGCTATAGGTGGGGGTCTACTGCTGCGTTTCCAAAAACGCAGCTATAGACCGAATCCTATAGCCGCGGTTAGAAAACGCAACTATAGGTCTGGTTTTAGCCGCGTTTTCAAACAAAGCGGCTATAGGCTTTGAGCTGCGGACTTTAGGCCGCGTTTATAAACGCAGCCATAGGAAACGCGGCTAAAAGCCTATAGCCGCGTTTTTGGGGTCTTAAGCTGCGTTTTTCAGACGCAGCTTTAGACCCCTTTTTTTGTAGTGCGTTGCCCCTTAATTTTAAATTTTAGTTCCTTTTCTATGTTGTTAAAATTAAAAATCTCACGAAAGATTGAAGTAAGTTTTTTGAAAAAACATATATAATATAAAGAATCTAGAAAACCTGAAAAATGAGGGAAAAAATAGGAAAACATATGCAAAAGGGAAGCTAAAAACTTGGAGAATGGCTATTGAACCCCTAATTCCTACCCAGTGCTGGCTAGATGCAGTTGATGCGGTCGTCTAAGTCTACAAGTAAAAAAAAGGCCCCCAAATTTTAACCAATATGATTATTTATAACCAATAAATAAAATAATATTTTTTTCATCAAATGAAAACAAACAAAAAAGAGAAAGAAATGTTACGTTGACAACATTTTTTTACAAAATTTTTACAACAAATTTTAAGTAGCAGGTTGTTATTACTTATTATTGATGACAAAAAATAATTATAGTGGTGGGTTCAAATAGAAAACAAGTAGCAACTTAACACTTAGCATTTGTTGTGAAAAATATTATGAATGTTTCACTTCTCACCAAAAAAAGAAAAAAGAAAAGAGCAATACATAGAAAAATTCATAACATTTTTTACAATAGCTGAGTTGGTAAACTTTTACTAGTTCTCATTTAGGTCTACCATTAACATTATTCTTTTACTTATTACTATTAATCTGCCACATCAACAAGTACGAAAAGTTTTGCCATGTTTTTTGTGTCTATAAAATTTCTAAAATAAGAAAAAATTCTACGTGATTCATGTTAATTAGTAGTAAGTTTTCATTTAAAACAAGATAATTAGTTTTCACCTTAGGCTCCCAAATGCATCAAACCGCGTCTATCCCTATTCTAAGAAGATATCTCACGCAATAAGATATATGCATAATTTTTTGCTCAACGTGTGGATCATTGAGTCAATATATATGTGCATCATTCTCCTCATAATACTTGAATTCTACATTATTAATTGGAATTCACCTACATACTTTAAAAGAGAGGGTGCATACATCCAATAGTACAATAAATTGAGGCAAATACTCTGCTTCAATACTTACGCTATTAGTATATGGTATAATCCATTTTGCGTCATAATCTTGTTCTTTTTTTTTTCTTTAATAAATTGTAGCTAATCACAAACGACAAGTTCAGAAGTGTGGAGCATAGGGTACTGGCTGGACGTATTGGGCCCAGAATTTCAGCTGCATGCTTTCTCCATCCAAGTCCTGGACGAAAACTTGGGCCAATAAAGGAGTTTCTATCTGACAGCAACCCACCCATCTACAGGGAAACTCATATTAGTGAATACAATGCTCACTATACATCAAAGGGAGGAAACTCAGCCCTTTCTCATTTTAAGCTTTTACAAACTATGCTAGCAATTAATAGAATTGAAGTTCAAGGCATTGCAAATTTTAATTCCTAAGTTGTTGAATTCTCTATAGCAATTTGTATTGACGTTAATAAACTTTTGCTATTACTTTCAATTTATATCTTTACTTTTTATTATTATATAGACCGTTGTTCTTAAGTTATTTGAGTAGACAATTTAAAAAAAAAAATTATACAACTTTTATAGAAAATATAAAAAGTTATAAAAACAAAATCAGTTACTTTATTCTTTTTCCATAAAAAAATTTTAAAACTATTTCCTAAATCAATGATTATAGCAAATTTGTTAACTTTTATTTTAAAAATTTACATCTATTTTCTTGAACAAGAAGAAAAGAGAGTACATTATTAAGTCATCAAACACTCAAGTTCTTTCCGATTTTTGCCAGTAGATGGTCAAAAATCCAAGTTGGATAATTTCAATTTGAAGTCTGGCAGTTGGGAAATGTATGCAACAGTGATTATTTAACCAACAATTGATTATAATTCCACAACCGTTCCCTCATTTTGTTTGGCTAATAGTGACTAAATGTAGCCGAAACTTATCACTACGACATTCTTTTTTTGGTTATGGTGATCTGTGAAGGGCCAACGATCAAAGGAAAAGACATACTATAAATTATATATTGTAAGGTCCAAAGATTTTGAAGGGCCAACAATCGTAGGCATCTGATCTACCAGTTTATTCAACATAGGCATCTTGTACCCTTCTTTAGTTTGCTAATATGGGCACTTCCAACCCCTCAAATTTTAAGTAATTCCATTTTGACAATCCAAATTCCACCACCTCTAGGATGGAACTCACTTCTAGTGTAGGAAATAAACTTGTTCCAGGAGATGAATTGGGCTATGACAGAGCCAAGGAAGTGAAGGAGTTTGATGAAACAAAAGATGGAGTTAAAGGACAAGTGAACTCTGGAGTGACCAAGGTCCCAAGGTTCCTCATCCATCCACCAGAGAGCCTTCCAAATCCAATGCTATCTCCAGCCACTACCCACTTCCACGTTCCAGTGATAGATGTCCAAGGCTTTGAACAAAGTTGCCGAAGGATGGAGATCGTTGATCAAGTTCGTAAAGCGTCAGAAACATGGGGCTTCTTCCAGATGATTAATCATGGAATTCGTTAGTGTTATAGACACGTTAGAAGCTGTGCGACAATTCCATGAGCAACCAAAGGAAGAGAAGATGGAGTGGTACTCGCGTGATCAGAAGCAACGAGTTAAGTATTACTGCAATGGTGCTCTCTTAGTGTCCAGAGCAGCAGATTGGAGGGATAAAATTTTATTTGAATTCCAAGATAGTCCTCTAAACCTTGATGAACTTGAAAGAATTTGAAGCTTGCTAGATTGCACAACAATGGCGGACAAACAAGAACAAACAATGAGAGAGAGAGAGAAGTTTCTGGAAATACTTCAAAGAAATCTATTTCACAAGCTTAAAGAATACATTAACACCTGCCTTGTATTTATAGCTTAAGTACAACACAACTAGAACATTCCAATAATACAACTGCTCTAATAGATTTACAACTAATTGCAATCTTTACTCCATGAATTTAGGAGTGACAACCTGGATGGCAGTAATTGCTAGTCTTAATTGCAACACTGAAGAGCATGACCATGAGCCTCGAGTACACACAGGAGTAGAGCACAGAGCACTTCTGGAATATTAATTGAAGAGGATGAACACAAACGACACCGTACTCATTAACTTAAACAACACCGTTTCCATATCAAGTCAAATTCACTTAAATAACACGACATCATTTAGCTAAAGAGACGTTAGATTAAACTAGCCATTATGTATCTTCCTCTTCTATTTTCAAATGATACTTCTGAGTCTGAGTTTCAGTGCTGTTCTCAGTGCTCTCTTTAACATCCCCCCTCAAAACCATGGGGTCAATAGACACCATGATTTTGGAGCGAAGAAAAGCAAATCTTGAAGTAGATAGGCACTTGGTAAACACATCAGCAAACTAATCACCCGTGGCAATGTACTTGACTTGAAGATTCCTGCGCAACACCTTTTCATGAACAAAATGGTAATCCACTTCTATATGTTTGGTGCGCGCATGAAATACAGGATTTGAAGCAATGGCAAAGGTAGACACATTGTCACACCAGAGCTTAGGAGGGACAGGAAGGAAAATCCCAAGGCCTTTTAAAACCTGGCGAAGCCAATAGAGCTCAGGAGCAGTGGTGGCCAAAGCTCTATACTTTGATTTAGTGGAGGATCTAGAGATTGTATCCTGCTTCTTCGCTCTCCAAGTGATGGGATTATAACCAAGATAGACTATGTAACCAATGATTAAGTGTCTATCATAGGGATCTCCTGCCCAATCTGAATTTGAAAAGGCAAAAAGGGAGAGAGGCCCTGGTTGAAGAAAGATACCACAATGCAAGGTACCATTAACATACCTAAGTATTCTTTTAGCAGCAATTAAGTGAACATCAGTAGGAGTAGACATAAATTGATAGATTTGTTGCACTGAAAAACTAAGATCAGGCCTTGTGAAGGTTAAATAATGGAGAGAACCAACCAAGCTTCTAAACTCATGAGGGTTAGAAAGCAAGGAACCCTCAGTAGGAACCAATCTAGCATGAGGAGCGCAAGGTGTACGAGCAGGTTTAGAAGTGTGCATATTAGCTTTGAGGAGTAAGACTTGAGCATACTTGGACTGAGATAAAAACAACCCTTTGGAAGTTTTGATAATTTGAAGTCCAAGGAAGTAATGAAGAGGACCCAAGTCTTTAAGCTCAAATGTAGCACTGAGTTGAGCAATCAAAGAAGACACAAAACTTGGATCATTTCCTAACATGACTATATCATCAATATAGACAAGAAGATAGACCACCAGCTTTCCTTGTCTGAGAATAAACAAGGAAGAATCAGCAAGTGATGCCTGAAAGCCCATATGAAGAAGCTAAGTAGAAAACCTCTCAAACCAAGCTCTAGGGGCTTGTTTGAGCCCATAGAGAGACTTTAGAAGTTTACAAGCATGATTAGGATGAGTAGAATCCACATAACTAGGGGGTTGAATCATATAAACCTCCTCTCTAAGGTAACCATGAAGAAAGCATTGCTTACATCAAGTTGTCTGAGAGGCCAGTTAAATTGAACTGCCAAAGATAAAATAATCCTCACAGTAGGAGGTTTAATGACAAGGCTGAAGGTTTCCTCAAAGTCAACCCTATATTGTTGATGAAATCCCTTGGCAACAAACCTGGTCTTATATCTGTTAATAGACCCATCACTGTTGCGTTTGAGTTTAAACACCTACTTACAACCAACCAAATTCTAAGTAGGAGAAGGTGGAACCAAAACCCAAGTACCCTGCCTTTGGAGAGCAGCAAACTCATCATCCATTGTAGAGCACCATTGAGGGTATTGAGCAGTTAACTTTTAAGTAGGAGATTCAATAATGGAGTAATCAAGCATAGGATTAGAGCTGACCTTTTTGGACTTTGAACTTGGCACTGGTAGGAGTGCAAGAAAAGGCTAGAGACTTAGGACACTACACTGAATCAGCAACAGGTATGCATAAAGAGGCATGTTGTGTTGTAGTGGGTACTGATTGAATTGCAGTAGGTAAGGCAGCAAGAGCCTTTGGCTGAAAGATGCCATCTTTGGACCTAGTAATCATTGAATGATTTTTGACTGTAAGAGGAGCCTGTGAAGCTACTGTGGGAATGGGATAAAGAAGGAAAGTAGGCTGGTTTTGGGATGACTCTATGTGAGGTAAAGATACAAGTAAATGGGAAGAAGGTGATGGAGAGGAGGAAGACCGATCAGATAAAGGTGCAGGGATATGAGGGTGAGTAGGTGGAGATGATATAGACTGATCAGATAAAGGCTGTGATGGAGTGGCATGAGGAAAACCAGGTTGTGAGGTAGGTTGTGAGGCAGGAGTAGGACTCTGTGTTTGCAGTAAAGGTATAAAAAAAAATGAGCTGGAGTAGGTGTTGGACTAGGATCAACAGAGGTACCAATGGGTAAAGACGGTGGGGAAATGAATTCTTCTTCATTGAAATGAACATGCCTTGAGATGTAGATCTGAGATGTGATAGGATCTTGACAGATGTAACCTTTTGTATGGGTAGGATAACTAAGAAAGATGCAAGGAGTAGTATGTGGAAGGAGCTTGTGTGTGTTGTAAGATCTTAACAAGGGAAAACAGACACAACCAAAGGATCTTAAATGAGTAATATCAGGTTCGTACTTGAACAAGACTTCCCAAGGAGTAGAATTCTTAAGGATGGGAGTAGGAAGCCTATTGATGATATGAACAGCTGTAGAAACAGCATAAGACCAATAAGATGGTGGCAATTGAGAAAAGGAAAGCATAGTGAGAGCACACTCAACTATATGCCTATGTTTTCTCTCAGCCACCCCATTTTGTTGAGGTGTGTGAGGACATGAGAATTGCTAAATAAGACCATGTGAGGAACAAAAATTCTTAAAAGCATTGGGTGTAAACTCTCCACCATTATCAGTTCTCAAAACTTTGATTTTAGAGTCCAATTGATTCTCTGCAGTTGCTTCAAAGAACTTAAAAATATTAAGAAGATCAAATTTATGCTTAAGAAGATAGAGCCAAGTAAACTTGGAATACTCATCAACAAAAAGCACATAGTACTGAAAATCATTTGAGGATTTGACAGGAGCTGGACCCCAGACATCAGAATGCACTAATTCAAGGGGTTTGGAAGCTTGAAAAACAGAAACAAGAAAAGAAAATTGATGCATTTTACCACTCAAGCAATGTTTACAATGGGAAAAACTTTTATTATCATCTGAGATACTAATATTATCAATAGAAGATAAAGCTACATCAAGAACTTTATCACTTGGGTGTCCTAACCTATGGTGCCATAGCAACCATTTATTTTGTTTATTTACATGAAAACTTGATGGAAAAGAAGCAATCGTAGAAGGATGCTTGTGTGGAGATGACTCAGAGTTGAAGTGAGAATGCTTGTGTGAAAATGACATAGAGTTGAAGTAAGAGGGTGACTTGTTGAAATTCTTGGAGTAGATTGGATAAACTCCATTCTCACTCAAGCCCTTGTAAAGGAGTCTCCCCGTAGGAATATCCTAAATTTTGATATGATTTGCATCAAAATAGCTAGAACAATTATTATGCAAACAAAATTTGTGAACTAAAAGTAAATTCACAGCAATTCTTGGTAAATAAAGGACATTTCTAAGGGTAAAGGTATGATATTTTGTGTGTAAGGAAGCATTACCTATATGGTTGATTGGTAAGGATTAGCCATTCCCAACAGTAACTTGTTCTGACCCCTTGTACTGAGATTGAACAAAGAGATTACTGAGTTGGTAGTGAGATGGTTAGATGTACCTCTATCAATAAGCAATGGATCTTGATTGTTGGTGATCACTGCCCTAGAAGCACTAGCCATAGCAGCAAGCTTGATGGGAGGATTTTTGCCTTGATAAGCAAAATCCATCCTATGATAGCAGTCCAAAGCTTGATGTCTAGACTTCCCACAAATTTGACATGTTGGTCTTTCATGCTTAAAACCTTGAGATGAATGTTGATAAGTGAAATTCTGAGAAGGAAAATTTTGAGGAGAGAAATTGTGAGAGGCTTGTGGTGAGAATTGCTGCTGACTTTCACCATGATTGAACCTGCCTCCACCTCGTCCTCTATTTGCATTATTCCTTCATCTTCCTGAACCATGATTCTGTGATTGATTTGATGTATTGCCATTTGCTTTTCCATTGGAAGCAAACATGGCAAGAGTGTGAGAAACTGAATCCAAGTGATCAGTCATAGCTTATTCCTCACTTTGCAACATAATAGCAAGTTGCTCATAAGTGATTGGATCACTCCTAGTGTGAATTGCAGAATAGAAATGTGCAAATTCTCTAGGAAACCCTCTTAGCACAATGCAAATCAACTCTTCATTATCAATTATAACTCCAACAGCAAGGAGTTTGTCATGAGCAACTTTAATCTTCTGAAGGAATGAATTCACAGATTCATTACCTTTCTTGATACTTTGCAATTCAAGCTTGAGATTCAATATGTTAGCTCTTGATGTGGAAGTGAACCTTTGTTCTAAAGTGTTCCATACTTACCTTGAGCTAGTGATACCAACAACAAGTTAAAAGACTTGTGGAGTGAGAGTTGAGTTGATCAAAGAAAGGAGTGCCTTATCCTTGATTTTCCAAGCTTGAAATTATGGATTAGCAACTGAAGTTGCATTGCCAGCAGCATCAAGTGCAAAAGGTGATGGCTTTGGTGCTGTGCCACCAATGAGTAAGCCTCTAGTATAGTGAGTAACTGATGCCTCCATGGGATGTAGTTGGTGTAGTCAAGTTTAATGGACATAAGATTTGACATATTAGAGAGTAATAACAATGGTGATTGTATTGAGGTGGAAGATGTAGAAGTAGAAGGTGCGGAGGTAGAAGGTATTATAGTTGGTTGAATTGGAGTTGTGTGCATAGATTGTGCTGTGTTAGTTGGTGTTGTTGAAGCCATGGATCTTGGCTTTGATACCATGAAAGAATTTGAAGCTTGCTAGATTGCACAACAATGGCGGAAAAACAAGAACAAACAATGAGAGAAAGAGAGAGAGAGAAAAAGAATGGGAGAGAAGTTTCTGGAAACACTTTAAAGAAATCTATTTCACAAGCTTAAAGAATACATTAACACCTGTCCTGTATTTATAGCTTAAGTACAATACAACTAGAACATTCCAATAATACAACCGCTCTAATAGATTTACAACTAATTGCGATCTTTACTCCGTGAATTTAGGAGTGACAGCTTGGATGACAGTTATTACTGGAGTCTTAACTGCAACACTGAAGAGCATGACCATGAGCCTTGCATACACATAGGAGTAGAGCACAAAGCATGTCTGGAATATAATTGAAGAGGATGAACACAAACGACACCGTTCTCATTAACTTAAAAAACACCGTTTCCATATCAAGTCAGATTCAATTAAATAACATGACATCGTTTAGCTAAAGAGACGTTAGATTAAACTAGTTGTTATGTATCTTCCTCTTCTATTTTCAAACGTTGCTTCTGAGTCTAGTTTCAGTGCTGCTCTCAATGCTCTCTTTAACAGAACTTCCCCTAGTTTGCAGGTACTAATAATACTACTACATGCAATTAATATATATATATATATATACACACACACTGTGTCTATGCAAAATTAGCTAACACTTTATTTGTGTCTTATTTTTAGGGAGGTTGTAAGTGAATATGTCAAACAAATGATTGAACTAAGCAAGACAGTATCAGAATTACTATCAGAGGCTTTGGGGCTGAGTAATGATTACCTAGAAAACATAGAATGCATGAAAGTGGAAACATTGGTGTGCCACTATTACTCGGCTTGTCCTGAACCCGACTTGACCCTTGCCGCAACAAAGCTTTCAAACCCTTCCTCTCTAACCATACTCTTGCAAGACAATATTGGTGGCCTACAGGTCCTCCATCAAGATCATTGGGTTGACTTTCCTCTAGTGCACGAAACATTAGTAGTCAACATTGGTGACTATATGCAGGTAGAGACTAGTTCTGTTCACATGATTCTTTTTCCTTCTTTATTCAGTCATGAGTCAAGCAAACTAGATGTGTATGAAAACTTAAAAGTGCTAAAAGCCTAAATGCAAAAGAATATCATACAAAAAATATCATGGATTGAACATTCTGAGATTTCACCAAATCACACTGTTTTCCTTCCTTCTCTTGAATTAGATATCCAACTTAAAAAAAAAAAAAAAAAAAAAAAAAAAAAAAAAAAAAAAAAAAATCCATTAGTTATATCAATATGGGAGAGTGGATTTGAACTCTAGTTCGCCTCATAAAAGAGGGGGGAAAATAAAAATCATTGGGCCACAAGACTTCAGGAATTAGATATCAATTTCTATTGAAATGAAAATTGCCATTCCTTGGTCAATTGGAAAACACTTATGTCCACCAAATAAATTATTGAATTCTTCACTATTTTCCTTCCTTGAATTAGATATCAATTACAAAAAAAAAAAAAAAAAAATAGAGATAGTTACAACAATAGGAGAGTGGGGATTTAAATTTTGGTTTTCCTCATAAAAAGAGTAGATAATATCACCAATGTTAAAGACTTTTGGCATTAGATACAAACTTCTATCAAATTGAAAATTGTCATTCCACAATCAACCTCCAAACACTTATTTCCACTAAAAAACCGAAAGATTTTTTTTGCTAATGTTGGGTTAAAATAAATTGGCCCCGATTAATTAATTTAACTACCCAAATTGAGATCAAATTACATGCAAATCGTGGAGGCACCAACAAATTACCACATAAACTAAGTGCAATAGAAATTAAATTGACACGGTGATTTGTTGATGAATGGAGGAAACCTCTCGCAAAAAAAAAAAAAATCCTATTGGATGAACTTCAGGTTTCCACTCCCAAGAATCTACTAATTAAGAACAAGTGGTTACAAGTATAAGGATTTTACCATTACCTTGGCCTATCCCAAAATACCTATCTACAGTTGAACCTTTGCTCAAATACCCAATTGGACTTGATCGTGTAGTAGACTTCTTTGCTTTACACAAATCTCTAATCTGTGATTAACTCTTTTGCATGGATCCTAGTACGTGACTAACTCCAGTAACCTGATTGATTGTTGTTGGATGTAAAGTTCTTCGTTTCATAAACAATGAAGATCAAGAAGCACTTGGTTACAAAACCCTAAGACATACATACGCAATAGCTTCCACAGAGTATATGAGTTTTAGGACTTTGTTTCCATACTTGATGACTTTTAAAATAAGTCTTATATATAACTAGGGTTGTAGAGAGAGAAACCCTAATCATTCAAGTCATCATGGGCTGAATTTCAGATCTGAGAATTCTAAAATCGTAATTTTCGATAGATCGAGCTTGTGTCCAACTTCTTCATTAATCCTTAATAGCAGCAAGTGTCGAGCTTGTGCCAAGCTTTAATGAAATAGCTTTTCTTCATTTGTTTCTTAGATCAAACTTCATGTCTTTAATGATATCATTTGTTATGTTTAAATAACATACTTCTTGATATATTAAACCCAACTTAGATCTACTTAATTACAAGTGTGTTTGTCAAAGGATTAACCAATTACATAGAAAATATAACCCTAACAACTAACATAAAAAATAAATTAAAAAATATTTAACATGTGTAAGAAACTATTTTTACCTTTATAAGTACAATAAATTTATGTTTATTAATTGTTGACATAACATATAAGGACATTATTTACCGCAAAAGCTCTAAGCCCATGAGTTGAAGGCCAATTATATTATATTAATAATTTACATTTTTCATTATTATTTAATATAAGATTTCATTCACATATGTATTCCCAATATTAATAATTATATTAACTGTTAGGGTTTAAAGTATTTAAGAAAACTTCATCCACACCAATTTGACTATTCTCTTTTATTTCTTCATAAATCCGTCACTTCTCACTTAATTTTAAATTTATTTTCTATGTTGTTAAAATTAAAAATCTCACCAAAGGATGATGTAAGTTATATATATACATACATATATATATATATATATATATATATATAAGATAAAGAATTTAGAAACCCAAAAAATGAGGGGAAAAAATGCAAAAGTGAAGCTCAAAACCTGAAGAATGGCCGTTAAACCCCTATTCCCCTACTCTAAGCATTTGCATCAGTCTTTGTAAAATTTTCTGTCCATTTTAGCATAAAAACTGAGTTTTTTGTGTTTTACACGACCACTTTTACTAAGCACCCACATCAAATTATCTATTATACATTTCATTTCATTTAAATAATATATATATATATATATATATATTTTACTTTATACTTTATGACTATTCTTTTCTTCATGTGCATTCTCATCTCCTCAAGAAGGTAAAAAGTTCCTTCAAAAAAAAAAAAAAAAAAGGTAAAAAGTTCTCTCTCATCTCTCACCTCTCTTCTCTCTTCAACATCACAAAGCCAAAACTCCATGGCTAGAGCTCCATGGCCATGGCCGAATATCACATAACCATCACAAAGGCAGAAACCCACATAAATTAAACCCCTACTCTTTTTAGTTCTCTAAACCTGAATCCCACCTAGCCTAGACCACCATGGTCGAACGCTATGGGTTCAACCAATCAACCACCACAAACTGGCTTTGTATATTTGCAAACTTAGAGCACTTGCAGCAATGGAGCTAAATAGCTATATAGCTATTTTAGCTCCACAAAAAACCACCATCTAGCAATGGAGGTATAGCTATTTTTTTTAGCTTCATTGCTACAGTGCACATCTATAGATAGATATGCACTGTAGCTGAGAGCTAAAATATATATATTATTAAATTTCTCTCTCCTCTTTCATTTAAAAAATATTTTCTCTTTCTTTCTTTTTCTCTCTCTGGCTTCTCTTCTTTCTTCCTTTTCCTTCTCATTTTTTTTTCTCTCCCTCATCTACTCTCTACTTTTCCGATCTGTTCTGGATCTTCATCTTCATCGTCAATCTGTTCTGGGTTCATCTTCATTGCCGATCTTCATCTTCATCGCCGTCCCACATCGCTGTCCCACGTCGTCAACCCATCTCGCCCAGTCCTCCATCTCACTGCCGATCAAAGCTCCATTGCCCACCTAAGCTTCATCGTCGATCCAAGCTCCACCGGCACCGCCTTCATCGAACTCAAGAGCGCCGCGGATTTCGTGGTTGGATTTCATCGGTATGGCTGGATTTCGTGGGTTTCTCTAGGTTTCGTGATGGCGGTTTGGATGGGTTTCATGGTGGCTAAGTTTCGTGGGTCAGTGGTGGTGTGGCTGTGTTGGTGGTGATTTGTGTGGTGGTTTTTGGCTAATTTGGATTTTTGGCAGTGGTTGTGGGTGGTTGTTCTTGGTTGGCCGTGGTGGTGGATCAATTTGTGGTGTTTTTATTGTAGTGAGAAGGATTATTTTATTGTAGTAGATATATTATTTTATTGTGATATTTATATTATTTTATTGTGTTGAAAGCTAAAATAAATCCATTGCTGCAGCATGTGTGTAGGTAAAATAGATAAAGTAACTTTTGATAGAGCTAAATAGCTAAATTTTTAACTCCACTGCTGTAAATGCTCTTATACCCCCACTAATGTGGATAGTTTTTAGTGAAAAATGCGTAAATTTAAGCATTTTTTGTATTATACACAATTATTCACACACGGATGTGATTGCTCTTAAAGTATTTCGTTCTTAAGCAATAAGATATAATATGCACCGTTCCTTTCGCAACGTGGACTCATTCTTTTCATGGCTCATGAATTCCATGTTACTGGAATTCACCTACATTAGGTAATATAATAGAGGCAAATACTCTTCTTGAATACTTCTGCTATTTTTATAGTATAATCCATTTTGCGTCACAATCATGTTCTGTTTTTTTTTTAAAAAAAAAAAAGAATTGTAGCCAATCACAAATGACAAGTTCAGAAGTGTGGAGCATAGGGTACTGGTTGGACGTATTGGGCCCAGAATTTCAGTTGCAATGGCGGAGCCACATGTATCCTTGGGGGGGGGGGGGGGGGGGGGGCCTTGGCCCCTCCAACTTTTTTTTTTTTTTTTTTTTTTTTTTTTTAAAATTTTATTAGATTTTATAAATATTTAAAAGTTATATGAAAAAAATAGGAGTTGCCCCCCCCCCCAAGAAAGCATTGATCAAATAATTTAGTAATTTTTCCTAAAAAAAAAAGAGAGTTTAGAGTTGATATACAATTGCAATATAATGAAATAGTTAGATAGTAAGTTTTGTGAGTAAATAGTAGAAGTGTGGAATCCCTAATTTTTAGCTCAATTTCAATTCCAATTAATACGTTCAAATCATTCAACATTGATAATATATGCAATTTGGTTGAAATTTCCTATTCTCAAGATTTTATCATGAAATAAAAAAGCTCATATGATAATTCAATTATAACATTACGATATTGATTTGTCAAACATGGATGAAGTTTTGCAAATAATTTATATATTTTATATTTTCACACACACACACACACATATATTATGTGGATTTTTTAGGGGAGTGTCTATTTTTTATTTGAGTTTATCTTGACAAAATATATAGTTCAGCCCC
Source organism: Quercus robur (assembly GCF_932294415.1). NCBI lineage: Eukaryota > Viridiplantae > Streptophyta > Magnoliopsida > Fagales > Fagaceae > Quercus > Quercus robur. Next base: position 41,095,237 of record NC_065542.1, read on the forward strand.
CTAACTCAAAATTTCTAGCTTTGTCACTGTTTAGCTGTATGCTTTTTCCATCCAATTCCTGCACTAAAAATTGGGCCAATAAAAGAGGTAGTTTGGTATGCGATTTTGAGTAATAATTTTTAGTTTTTAAACAACATTACACGTATTTTTACACATTTTTCGCTCACACATATTTCTAAAAAATACAAACAACGTTACCAAACAAGCCCTCATATTAGTGGATACATTGCTCACTATACATCAAAGAGATTGGATGGCAACTCAACCCTTGACTCATTTTAAACTTTTATAACCTATGCTAGCAATGGAAAGTAATAAGTTTAAGGTATTGCAAATTTTAATTCTTAAGTTGATGGATTCTCTTAAGCAATCTGTATTGAAGTACGTTGATAAACTTTTGGTATTACTATATATCTATTTCTATCTTTACTTTATTTTATATTATTATTATTTTACATCTCGTTTTTCGAAGAAGAAAAAAGAATGTAATATATTTAAGCAAGGTTGTCAAAATCGGGATCGTACGTAGGATCGTGGGAGGTAGGTAGGATCGTAAATCGTAGGATCGGATCGTGGATCGTAAGATCCTACCTATTTTCAAATTTTAAGCAAAAAACCTATTGATAGTGACTGTATGTTATATAATCACTTAAAATATGAATCCATCCATTAAAAAAAAAATTGCATCATAAAATGTAATTTGCACGCACTACATCGTTCTTATGTCATTCTAACGAAACAAAATATATTTAACTTTTGACATAATGTATCTAAAAAGTTCAGTACATGTTTAATTAGCAACTAAGTACCAAAATATTATCTACACATATGGAAAATGTTTTCCAAATTCTAAGTTCCAAATCCAAAATAAATTAGGCTAGTTAGCATATAAAAACTAGCTAACTACAAATTTACAATATGTAATCCAAAAGAGAATTTTCAATCTAAGGTAAACTAACTAATTACAAATATGAAATCCAAAAGAGAATTCTCATTCTAAGATTCTTCTAATCTAATCACTGTCATTGTCATATCCCATTTCATCATCTAAATATTTTAGGTTTTGTTTTTGAAAACATTAAACTTAAGTACTATAGGTTTTTTTTGAGATTTTATGTAGACATAAGGGTAAATTTGGGACTTTAATTCAGTATTGGGCTTATGAGGCTTGTGGGTTTAGGTGGATTATCTTACCCAAATGAATCCCACTTAAAAAAAAAAAAAAAAAAAAAAAAAAAAAAAAAAAAAAAAATCAAGCCAAATGGTAGGATCGGTAGGATCCCATACGATCCTACGATTCTATGCGATCCTACATGATCCTACATACGATCCTACCATTTTTGCGATCCTACTACGATTTTAAACTTTTTGGTGAGGTGGGATCGTAAAATCATGCGATTTTATGATCCGGATCGCGATTTTGACAACCATGTATTTAAGTCATCAAAACATACAAGTTCTTTCTGATATGCACCAGATGGTTAAAAATCCAAGTTGGATAAGAACAGGGGTCTCCACTCTCTAGTGCGCATTCATCAACTTCACAACGTGTGACAGTAATTGATAATACTACGGATCTGTTTGAGATCTGCTTATTTTACTGAAATTAAAAACTTTTTGCTGAAAATACTGTAAAAAAAGGTAAAAGTTAACTAAAATAGTACAATAGGGACCCATAAATAGTACCAAAAAGTACAGTGAGATCCATGAATAGTAGCAAAAATAAGCTGAATAATCAAATTAGTTGGCAAAAATAATTTTTGCTAGCGATGAGGGGTGCCTTTCCAGCGTTTGTGTTTTTGGCTAGGTTTCATGGCACAGTTCATGACCCAGCCAAACACACAAAAACACGCATACCAATGCATTTTTTAGTCCCATAGCACTATTCACACCTTTAAAAATTATTTTGCTATAATTTTTTCAACAATAAGTTTTCAATTTTTAGCAAATAAGCAGTATCCAAATACACCCTATGTGTGTGTTTAGTTCCAGCTTAAAAAGCCAACTTTTTTTACTATCCAGCTTATTTTTTCTACTATTCATGGCCTCACTACACTTTTTGATACTATTCATGTGTCTTACTATACTATTTCAGTTATCAGCTAACTTTTACATTTATCTACAGTACTTTCAGAAAAAAGTTTTCAATTTTAGCAAAATAAACGGATCCCAAATAGATCTTACATGTGCCACAAGAACTTTGATGAGACTACCATTGTAGGTACAACACATTCATTGAAACTCTACTATTCAATCTGCTCAACTTTTTATCAAGTATGATCACTCCTGTGAAGCGATATGAGTACTCGTACCACTAAGCCACGCCCTATCATGCTAGTTCGATAAAATCAATTTTACGTCTAGCAATTGGGAAACATATATGTAATGCTCAATTTCTCCATGTACAACAGTGATTATTTTCCCAGATCATTATAATTTCACAAAGAGTCAAGTAATTATCTATAACCACTACCTCAAATAATTAAAAATTCAATTTCATCGCCGTTGACCACCCTTTCCCTAGCTGCTGCTTCTTCTTCCATGTCTTCATGCATGTTGCCTCTCTGTCCATGTTCTTCTTCTTCTTCTTCTTTAGTTTGCTATTTTTCTTTTTGGAATTTCCTTGTTTTGTCCGCCATGTGAATTCCTAGTTAATGAAGACCCGTTGACAGTAGGGGGACCATGGCCCCCCAAAAATGTATAAAAAATTATCTATAGTAGGTGAAATGGTAAAAGTTAATTACTTGGAAAATGGTAAAAGTAAAAAGTTTTTTTTTGATAGAAAACATGAACTGTTCATTCAACTGAAAAGAGATACAACAAGGAAAGCAAACAAACAACTAGGAGAATACACCACAGACGACTACACCCCCCCCCCCCCCCACCTAATGAACCCAAGAGCCCAGAGGTATTCTTGTGCTTGCCTATTAAAATTTTGGAATTTCTTTTCCTGGGCTCTAGTGACCCTTTTTAAAATCCCTCTCATTGGGCATAAAGGGATACTGATGGGCTCATATTTAGGGGAGGGCTTACTTGCGGGTTTCAGACTTGATAGTTTTTGGGCCACAGGGGATAGTAGTTGAAAGCCCATACCCATCATTGAGAATCTTTGGGAAACACAAGAGTGCACAATAGAGGAGGGCACTAGGCTCAAGGGGCGAACCACTAATAGCATCTCTGACCAGCCACCTAGCCCCTGGTGATTTGATGAATCAATTGAGTGCTCCTTACCCAGACTCGCCAAACAAGCGCCCATTGGAGCGTGTTGGACACCGGCGACTTCTTCCCTTCTTTTCTCCACCGACCCACCCCTGCAATCAGCTCCATATTTCTCAGAAACCCCCAAAAGACCACTGTTTTACCGGTCCAGTCCCTAAAATGCCAGTGACAATCAGACCTACCTTTAATCCCAGCACAATGATTCACACCAAGACCCAAAGCACCACAAATAAAGCAAAAGAAAGGAAGCCACTCCATTTGAAAACAAGAACAGAACTTAAAATGGAAGACCCTTATTCTCAAATCTACAAACCTTAAAACCGGACCCATCTTCCAGGCAGTTCTTAGAGATGACTTGAAGGCTCGCATGCACTCCTCTGAAAGGTCCGATCTCCTGGTTGAAATGGAGATTTTAACTTCCTCCACTGAAGTGAGTTGAAAATGCAAAAAAAAAAAAAAAAAAAAAAAAAAAAAAAAAAAAAAAAAAAAAAAAAAACCCACCAATATTTGCTTGATCCATGTTGCTGAGAGGATTTCAACAAACCTTTGTAGGCTACAAAGACTTAGAGAGACCCGAAAATGGAAGAGGGAGAAGGACTTGCACAAAACAAGAGAGAAAAACTCCTACTGAGGGAGAGAGTAGGTATATTATCTAAGCCACCAATGCATTTTTGGAAAGAGTAGGTCGCCCCCCCCCCCCCCCCCCTCTTTTTCCTACCTGTCTATTTTCTTTCCAATTTGCTTAATTACTTGCATCTTTTTTAGTCTTTTTGGATGTACTCCCCCTAAATGTCAGCCACAAGCCTATCATTCTTATTAACTTTTATTTCTAGCTTCCTTCAAAAAGTTTTTTTTTTTTTTTAAATGAACTGAAAATTTTATTCATAAACAAATGCCAAATTTTTTTTTTTTTTTTTTTTTTGAGAAGAAGAATAGCAATTTTCTTCTTGGCAATAACCCTTTTTTTTTTCCACTTTTCATTTTCCCCCCTTTTCCATCCCCAATTTTCACCCCAGACTAAACATACTCGAAGGTGGCATTTGATATGGGGAAATCAACATTATCCCTAACATCTAAATTCTTGGAAAATTTAATGCTTGGCAATCTGGATGTCTGAGAATGTAATTATTTCTATGTATGATTCGATTTGAAATCACATAAAATTTGTGAGAATATGAGAGATGCTTCTATTTGATTTATTTCTAAAACTCTTATCTATTTTTTTTTCCCAAAATACCATTTGCTTCATAAATACAACATCAAATCTCTTTTCTTTTCTTTTCTTTTTTTAAATAAAATTTTCCTCCAAATAAATTACAAGAAATAAAATATAAACTATAAATCATGAAAAATTCAATAAAAAAAAAATAAAGAATAACATTTTTTTAAATGAAATGCATAATAAAAAATTATTTAAATCGTTAATTTATAATAATAATTTTATTTGATTCTTAGTGGTAAAAGAGTAGGGAGAATAGATAAAATTGTCAATTTATACAATATATAACTTTATCTTGGCATAAAAATGTGAGTATTTACCTTCTTCTTTTTTTAATGGAATCTATAGTCCCAAAAAAGGGGTATTGCCGTGTTGAGAGAAAATATATAGACTCTTTGGGTCTGTTTAGTAAGAGTATTTAAATATAATTTTTTGTTTCGCAATCCATAAAATGGTGGATCCCACATTTGAATTTATTTTTTGGCTAATATTTTCTAAATACAGTTTTCAAAAAGAGAAATGTTATGTTCACAATATTTTCACAACAAATCCTATGTGGCAAGTTGTTATGAATTGTTATTAGTGGGGTAGAAAAGTAACTTCAGTGATAGGTTCAAATTAGAACCAATAACAACTAACTACCTATGATTTATTGTAAAAATGTTGTGGACATAGTACATCTCTTTTCAAAAACTATATCCTATTTTCCTGGTTTAGAATAAGATTTTGAAAATGGCTAAAGGGGTGTTTTCAGAATATATAAAATGTTTTTAATAACATAGTTGTAAATAAATTGAAAACAGTGGGCCCTACATATTTGTCCAAACTCTTTTATCTCTTAAATTAATGAACTAATCTTTATCATAAAAAAAATTGTTACACTTCAAATTTGAAACTTATCATTAAAAAAAAGTACAAGATGAGCCCTTATCATTATCCACAAAAAAAAAAAAAAAGTAATCTACAGATTCTACACGTTATTTTTTGTAAATATATATATTCTTTTTTAAATCTCAAAATTAGAAATAGTCTCCCAAACAATTACAATAATTTTTTGTTTTTAGTATTTTGAAAATTGTTCTTAAAAGTAGGAGCCAAACATGTATAATATAAAAATTATCTGAAAAATAATTTCAAGTTCAATTGTTTGGAAATTGTTTTTATACTGTTTTGAAAACAAAAACAAAAATCCTCCTACTAATCAGGTTCGTAGCATCTGATTCTCTATTGTAATTTGCAACCAAATGTGAAACTTCTTCAACACTTCTAACTCCTAAGAATCTTAAATTATTACCCCTTGCCAAATGGTACATAAATGATAGAAACGTTTTTTCTATAATCCCACTTCCCACCTACGTGAAAAACTGTGGTGAATAAATTAGAGAAACTAAAAACTTCTCAAAATTTAGTGAGTTTATCTCCACTTAAATATCAGGCCATGTGGTCTTCTTGCACGTGATCTTCTTGCATCTTGAGTTATTATTATCATTGTTATGAATACCGTTTCGGTGGCCGTTTCGGTTTGTCTATTGGAACGGAATATTTCGGTACCGGCCTATTTCGGCATACCGTTTTAGACCGTTTCGGAATTACCACTTTTTATATATATATATATATATATATATATATTAGTAATTAAAAAAAATGTTATTACTCATTGTTATTCTTAAACCAAATTTTATAAATGTAATATCATCATTTAATGAATGTAATATAGTGTTTTAAAATAAATATTACCATAATAATCAAGTGATTAGTTTGGTTATTTTAAAATTCAGATTTAGGTATTTTTGTAAATAAAAATGTTAATATTTTATAAAATAGGAAGCTTCTAGGTAGCCCTCTTTCACCTTTTCACCTAATCCCATTCCATCACCCACGTGCATTCCTTACACCTTCTCCTCCACTCTTTCTTCTTCATTTTATATTCCCATCAGTCACTTACACTTACAGGAGTATTGGAAAGTTTAAGAAACCCAGACCCACGTTTAAGTGTAGGACTGAAGAAGAAAGTTTCAAATGCAGCTGAAATTTGAGCTTCCTCCACAACACAGATCTGTTCTCTTCTTCTTCCTTTGTTTTTTTTTTTTTTTTTTTTTCAAATCATTTGGTAGCTTCATAGCAGATTTGATTTGAACTTCTTCAGGTGATCAGTGGTGGAAACATGCTGTGCTGATGGGTTTGTTAGTTTAAGGTTTTTTTTTTTTTTTTTTTGGGTATAAACTGTTACCGGCCGAAATGAAATTGATCGGAATCGGCCGGAATGGCCGGAATGACCCGAAATTGGCCGGAATTAGACCTAAGGTGGAATGGGTGGTATTACCGTTCCGGATTACATCCCAATACGAAATATTCTGACCATTCCGGCCGGAACGGAACGGATTTAATAACATTGATTATTATTACTAGTCGCTAACCCGTGCAATGCACGGAAGAGTCGAACAAAAGTTATAAATTTTCACTTATAAAAGTTACAACTTAAGAGGAAAAATAAAATACTAAGACCAAAAGTAAAACTCTAACACCAATAATGTTGTATAGTCTCAACCTTCAGATGAATAAAATGACATTATTAGGGAGCGAAGACAAATAAATGTATCAAATATTGAGTAAAGATTGCTTTAGTCATCTGGCTTAAATAGTAAAACTATTTTTTTTAAAAAAAATTCATTTGGACACTTTTAAGCCAATAAACAAAACAAACCCTCATCACGCACACAAATCTGAGAAATTTGGAAAGAATAGATGTTGAAATATATGAATGTAAAAAAGAAGAAGATGTACCAATTGAAAGGGCAAAAAAGAGTATTAATCGAGTAAAAATGCAAATTGATCAAATATATGAAAAAAATAAATAAATAAAGGGTGAGGCATTAAATTCAAACAGAAGATGGGCTACTAATAACATATTTCATAATTTAAAAATAAATTCAAATCTATAAAGATGTATTTCATGCCTCTTAGCCAACCTTTTCTTTACATACCAACAATAAAAAAAAATAAAACAAAGTTATAAATCAAAGTTTACAATTATTTTATGTGTTAGTTTTTTTTTATTATAAATTATTATAGTTTCTTGATTACACCTAGCATCATTGTATATGAATGCTAAAATACAAATATATTCGTAACATATTAATGGTGAAATATGTCTGGTATTCCATAGCAAAAGTGATTCTCATCAGGATTTGAAATCATGAAAAACACGTATTAAAAAAAAACAAATGGGTGGAAAATTTTTATTACCTTCAGCCTTGCAATAAGGTTGCTCTCTAATAAGGTTCCTTCTTTTGTAAACTGAGTTTATTTCACTTGAAGCTATATGGTCCAATTCTAGTGCTGGCAACTCCACTGTGGGTTGCATTGACATGGAAAGGGAAGCCCTTCTTAAATTTAAGGAAGGTCTTGATGATCCTTCAAGAACTCTTTCCTTCTGGGTTGGCAAAGATTGCTGCAACTGGTTGGGAGTAGGCTTTAGCAATCGAACAGGTAACATCATAAAACTCGACCTCAATGGCCAACTTTTATGTGATCAAATGTCTGGTTATACATGTTGGACGCCTTTGGGTGGTGTTTTATCTCCTTCTTTGCTTGAATTAAATATCTAAATTACTTGGACCAAAGCCACAACTATTTCCAAGAAATTCCCATCCCAAATTTCATTGGTTCTCTCAATAAGTTTACTTACCTTAATCTCTCCTATACATACTATGTTGGAACGATCCCTCCCCAAATTGAGAATCTTTCTAACTTGCTTTATCTTGATCTCTTTGCTACATGGCTTGATGGAACGATCCCTCCTCATCTTGGGAATCTTTCTAACTTGCTTTACCGTAGGATTATAAGTCAAATAAAAAGAAGTTGTATTAGGTTTAAGGTTAGTGCCGTGGAGGAATAATTCAAATTTATTATTTTATAGAGTCTAAAATGAAGTAGGAAATACATTAAAGTAAAAAACCTAAAATAAAAAAGAAAAAGAAAATAGTGACGACGTGGAAAATTGTGGGAGTTTCAGAAGTTTCGGTTTTATATATATATATATATATATATAGATTATTATTATTATTAGTAGTAGTAGGTGAATCTTTTTTTTTATATATTATAAAAAGGATATTAGTTGCTCTGTCTGAGCACATAGTTGTTTTTAAAGATAACTAGTTTGGGATTATAAAACATAGTGGTTAAGGTCAATTTTAGAATTTATTTATAACATTTAAAAGTGCTTAAAAAAAGAGACAATAATTTTGGGAAAATTCTATCTTTTTCTTTTCTAACTTTTTATTTTTATTTTTTTATATAAGATAGAAATTCTATTTTAACTTAATTTAAATGTATATGTGTGTGAAGCTTTTTTTTGAAAACTTGAATCCTAGCCCTTTCCCCCATACTCACAAACACTTATACTTATTTGGATGGTTTCTCACACAATGTAATAATTCTTTCAAGTTTCTTAGCACAGGAACAACACAATATAATCTGAATGAGGGCATGGCCCATGTATTAGATATACAATCAGGACGGTGTATAATCTTTTTTCTTTTATTTTCTTTTTTCTTTTCCTAATCACATTATTTGCACAAGACAGATAAGAAAAACTTTAATTAAAATTCTAAGATTATAAAATATTCCACCTAAAAAACTGTGTAGCCAAGAACGTACAATTGTGTACAAGGAGAAACTCGGCTGCCTACCAACAAAAACAAACCAAGGGAGGAGAATTACTCATAGAAACTGGTCACTTGGCCTTTAAGCCATTTTTCGATTATAGAAAGCTTTCTTTTGGGGCCACTAAACCTACCTTAAAACCAATACATAATAAAAATTGAGATTAGAATTGGGATTCCTTAATAAAGAAAATGACATAACAACAGGACAATCTTGTAAAGCCTTAAAAAAGTTTATAATTTAGAATACCCAGATGATAAAATGTAATTCTAATTCCAGTGGTATCAATAAAGAGCAAGGAAAAACACTCATTTTTATTAGTTATCAAGAAATTACATAGAGATTAAATTCTATAAGGATGGAGTATAAAATCCATGTTTTACACCATCTAATAAGTGTCAGCATTTTAGTTAAAATTCAATACATTTTAACACACCTAATAATATCTCAATAAATTCCCAATTTTTTTGGATTTATATATAGGTATTAGAATTGATTGAGTGTGATTGTATTTATTCTTAAATATGTGATAAGATGATGTGGCATGTTGAGATTGAAGAAGTAAAACATGGGTTTTACACCACGTCCTTATAGAATTTAATCTCATATGAACAATGTCATGCATGATAAAAATGATTAATTTTTCATTACCTGTCAATCCTAAGCATTTGGTAGGAGTGATATAATTCATCACAAACAACAGGATATACGCAATGAGGCTTTTACTAGATTCATTTCCATATGGTACTTCCCTATTTGTGTGAAGATCATTTGATATTTCCCTTACATCTTACCAAACGTGACTAACATAAATTAGGGCAGGCATGCAGTGCGCAATAAGACGACTTTGGCATCATTTGAATATTAATTTATTCAACAATAAGTAAAATTTATTTCTTACTTATCAAAAAAAAGAGTAAATTTATTCCAAATACACACGCCCAAATTGTGTCCACATTATATTGTTGTGGATGTTCATGGTTGGAGTTTGTTTGTCTTTTGAGTATCTGTTTTTGTATTTGGCCTAATTTTTTGAAAACCAAACTATCAACTAGAAAGTTTCACCATTCTTAATGGCATAGCTAGGATTTTAGTTTAGGGAGGGTAAGATTAAAAGGAAATATTTTTAAAAAAATAACCTAAACAATAGTAATTGATATTAATGAAAAAATAAATAAATTATTGTAATTATCACACATAATCTAATATAAAAGCAAACTATAATTTATTTATTTTTTGTAACTAGTTTGATTTACACAGCAGCACTCGACAATTTTTATATTTTGAAATCTTTACATGATTTCTTCATTCCCATTAATTACTCTTGATTTACACTCAGGATTCTCCATAATCTTAATTTAACTACAAATATATTTACATATAACTAAAATAAAGAAACAAAATGAACCAATTCATAGTTACTAACAATCATAATATGAAATTAATCTAAATATATAAAGTTTAGACATTTAATTTGATTCCATAAAAAAAAAAAATTGAAAAATAATTCAATCTAAAAGTGTTAAGAGTACAATAATTTACTTGTAAAGTTATATAGTGTCAGTGCCTTGATTGCTTTCAATAAATCTGTAGCAGTAATTCTAGGACTACACCCTTTCTCAAACCCTTTATTACAACTATCTTATGTGGTTTACTATGAGTAATGAAGAAGGGGAAATGTTAACAAATGCCCTAAAGACATTGGTTTTGGAACTATTTTTAAAAATATTTTATGGGAAAATGATAAAGAAATTAAATTTTTTGACACCGTTTTATATTTCCAATGAAAGTGGTGTTAAAAAACTTTCCTAATATAACTTATTAACAATTGCCCTAAGAGCATTCCTTAACTTGACCAAAGAAGAAAAAAAGTGGTAGATCCATGCAATCTCTAGAATTGATACAAGGAAAAAAGTTGCCATACTTGGCCCATGCGAATTTGGAAAGGAATTAATTAGGATGAGAGGAGAAAAAAGAGTAATGCTCGAGACACATAAAATTACATAACTTGTGCTACAGTTTGCCCATGTGACAAGTTGTGAGTGACAGTCTAGTAAAGGTGTGATGGTGGATTCATGTGGGGACACACCTCTACCACTCACAACTCGCCATATTGGCAAGTTGTGGTACAAGTTGTGTCATTTTATGCATCCCTAGTATTACTCAAGAAAAAAAAAATCGCATGTACAGGCCAGTGGTGTGGTAAAAATGTGTGACAACAACTAAAGTGAGTTATTTATTTATTTATAATTATTTTTAAATGTTGCAAAAGTGAGTTTATTTATTTATTTTTTAGGAACGTAGCGCCTAATTTTTAGGTGTTAGGCAAGTTGTAGGTTTTGTTTTTATGTTTTTCTTCTTTCCAAGGTCATGAGTGGATTGTTTAGTTATTGTGGGAATGGTTATTTGTTTTTCTTGTGTCAAAAGGGACAAGACTTTAATGTTCTACTAGTCACAGACTCGCGCGTTGCGCGTAATTATTTTTTATGGTGATCTCATTAGTATTATTATTATTTTGTAATTTGAACTAATTTAATGAAAAGTAATGCATTTCATAATCATATTTATTACAAAATAATTTTTTATTATTGTAGAATTGTTTTATTTAAAATTTGAAACCTTAATTCTACCATAGTTGGTTGACTAATTTTTACATCTCTAAGTCAATTAAACACGTTTTGCATTCTACATGTAAACCTTCTTTTCCATAAGGGTTGAAATAATGTGCGTAATATTTTTTTTTCTATGGAAGTTAAAAAGAATAAAATTCACCTTGTCTTGATGTTTTCTAAAAATTAAATTTGGAGATTCTCTTTCAATAATTGTGAAAATTCCAAGCAATAATTCAGAAGGTTATACATGTTACATGTTCATACTTTGATTGTGTAATTGTATGATTGATTTGGGTTGTAATTTATAAGTTGAATATGGTGGTGTATATCCAAAATGGCCTAACTATGTTGTTTAGGATATTGAATATAGTGTTGTGTGTGATTTATAGAGTAGTGACAGTTGTAGTAATTAAAAATTGGTTTTTCATTGTCTTTTAAGTTAATAAAAACCTTACATCTACTTTTCTTTTTCAAAAAACCTTTACATGTTTTTTTAACGTGAATCTTTATATATACCTTATACAGTTCATTTTCTTAGATGCATAAAAAAAAGACATCTATTCCATAATAATAGTGGCTAATTAGTTTTTTCATGTTCTCATTTATAATATTTCTTACTATTATCATATTTTACTGGCTGTTGATTTTCATAATAGAGGCATTAAATGAGAGTTAAATTCTTCGAACCTTTCATTAGATTTTAAAAGTCATGGTGTGTGAAGAATATAAGCATTTAAGGACTTTTTTATATATTTTATTATTTATAAATAATGTTAAATGAAATGTCAAAAAAAAAAAAAAGATGAAAATTTTCATCTTTATTTCTTATATATCTATATATATATATATATATATAATAGCAGAAGCTGAGAGAAAATGAGTTCCTAGAATTAAGGAGGTAATGACAAATAGGAAAAATCCTTATCTAAAATTCAGACATGTGTAACTTTAAAAAGCGATACATTGTATTGTTTTCAAAAAATTAACACCGTTTGGTTGTAATTGTTTATATTAACAAAAAAAAAAAAAAAAAAAAAAAGCTGTTAAAGGAAAAAGAAAACGTAGAAAGTAAAAAATATCTACCAATCTCTATGAAATTAAAAAAAAAAAGTAGAAATTAAAAAACCCTGCCAATATAGTGATACAGGAAAAAGGAAAAAACGCTACCCTCTTCACATCAGTCTTTTTAACATTTTTTCTCTGTAAAAAAAACCCTAGCCATACTGCGATAGAGGCAATCTCTTTGCATCAAACTCTGCTAGGAGAAAAAAAAAAAACTTGGGCCACACTGGAGATTCGATTGGCCGACCATCGCTATCCCCTTTTGAGTTTTCTAGGTACGTTCTGCTCTCTCTCCCTCTCCCTCTCCTTCTCTCTATGAGTTTTTGTTGTTTGATTCGGTTTTGAAACTTCTCTGTGATTTCGGGATAATTTTCCCCTGTTTCCGTCAATTTACGGAATATTCTAGATCTGTTTTGCGATTAAAACCCTAGCGATCTCCTCTTTAGACTCTACGAACCAGTGGAATCGGCATCCGTCAAAGCTAAATACGATCAAACGTCCCATAGGTTTTGATAGTTTTGAGAAATTTGGTTGAATTGATTTGTATTTAGGTATTTGGGTTACATTAGGTTTTGATTTGATTTAGTTTCTCAGAATACTAAAAACTTTTGGGAGTATTTGGATTCAATTAATTTTGTGTTCGATTTTGGTTTAGCTTTAGCGTATTTACAATTGGCTTTGGATAATCAAGGTTTAGAGGCCAAAAGTCCGAGAACGGTAGAGAGAGAGTCGGTTAGTCACAGAGTTCAGAGAGATCGACCGATTGGATTTTTTTTTGGAAGAATAGGAAGAATAATCATTAGACTGTTAAGTTAATGCGCCATGGATTGAGAAAGGGGCACCACCACAAGTTCTGTCATCACCGTAAGCCTCCATCCACTATCAGACTACCGGAATTGCTTCCTGTAAAGTTTTCTTTAAACTAAAAAATTAAGGGTTTTTGGTTTTTATTTGGAGAATCAATTGGGGGTTAATTATTAATTTTGGCTTATTTGTTTTTGTTAAATTTTACTATTCAGTGTAGCTCAATGATTAAATTGTGTTGGTTTTGAAGGATTTGAATTTCTTTTGTGATGATTATGTAATCATTAATTTCAGTTCTTATTTCACATCCTCACTGCTATTTTTTGTTATTTGAATTTGAATAAAAATCCGGACGTTTATTCTCTTTCTTTCAATGTTTTGGCCTCAAGTTATAATCTTTAATTATTTACTGTTATTAGGGACAATGAGAAACAAAGAAGTACAAAACTTTACTCCCTTGTTATATATAAACTTTACTAATGTTTAAAATGTTCTAATATTACAGATTCATATCGCAACGAAGTACAAAACTTTGAAGCAGATATCAAAGAATGTGAGATGCAGTTAACGTAACAAACAACCATGATCTGATCAATATTGCTATGATCTTGGTTGACTAATAGGTAAGTTTTATTTTTTTTTTTTAAACAAAAAATAATATTAAAAAAAAATGGATACAGAAATCTAAATTTTTTTTTTCATATCTGCATCTTCAACTTACAGAACTATTTTGTTTAATTAACTTATACATTCCTAACATTTTCTTTGACATAAGTATTTTTAATTGTTTCCAGGGAACATTATATGTTTATAATTCTTTCTTCGGCCTTATATGGTTAAACATCAAGGGGAAATTGATCACATCTTATTGTAGATGAGAGTTAATGCTAGGAATATTACAATTCTGTATTGGCAAAAGGCTGTGAATTTTGATCAAACAAATTTTTTTCAGACTCTACAGTATGTTACTTCCCAGTCAGCATGACGGTCTAAATCTGATAAGGTATCCAATGACAAGAAAAACTAATATCTGCTGTAATACAATGCTTGAAAGGATTATCTAAAACATTTCAGATTTAATAAGAGATCTCAGATTTAGTAGTAACAAGAAGAGTACTGATAATGGGAAAATCTTAGTGTAAAAGAAGAAAATGAACTAATTCATTTATTCTTACTTCATTCAGAACATGTTGGTTTATCTCTCTTCTATGGATTGCCCTTAACTTGTGTGTTGTTCTGGGCCATATATATGAACTGCCCAGTGGAAAATCGAAAGGTTTCAAATGAGAGGATAAAAGAGTTTACAAATATTACATCAGAAGCAGCTTGGGAAATTAAAGACTGCATTTCCATATATATCAACTGCTCAGTGGAAAATCGAATGATTTTTGTTGAGAGGATAAAGGACTTTACAATATTGACCTTAGAGACTCCAGGTAACTGGCCTTCAACTAATTCTGTTTAATTTTTTTGACGAACTAAATCAAAGTTAACAATGAGCTTTGTCGGTTGGTGGCACTGTCCTGTTTCCTCATTGGGTGAACCTGATTTCATATCTCTCCCCTCCCTCACTTGAAAAGAAAAAAAAGAAATCCGAACTTCATATCTACAACTTCCTAAACTATTAAACCATGGCTAGAGTTTGGACTGTAATTTACTTCTTATCAATTATTATATTACTGTTTGAACTTAACAGAATTTGTATTGCTTTTTATATTTCTTTGGATTGATTGAGCAAAATAATTTGATACCATTTGATTTCCTGCTTATTACACTTTCCTTCTTTTTCTTTTTTTTCTTTTTTTGGCATCCTATTGATCTTAAGGTTCATTTTTTTTAATAGGGGACTCATTAACTGCCAATCTGTACTTGCTGTCATCCTAACAAAAACAGCAGTTTCAGCCCATTTTACTTATTATTGAAAATAAACCAATGACTTACTGCTTACTATTCAAGGGGAGACAGAGCGCTAAAAAAAAGAAAGCATTATCACTATTTCAAACTGTTTTCCATCCTACCTGATCTACTGTTTTTGAATAGCGATTAAAATTGTAAGACTTTGAAATCTGAAAGTGTAATGTATTTTTGTTGTTGTAACTCTATGGTTGCTGGTAGGTGAATTTTCATTTATAAAACAATGAATGTAATTACTATTAAATTGACAGAAATTGTTTGTAATTCATTTAGTAGATCATGTTTGGTTGGAGCACACCTCTTTTTCTTTGAGTTTCATACTGTAGAATACTTTCAAAGATTGTATGTGCAGTAGCCAATGTGGCATGACCACAAAACTGAAGCTGCAAAGGCGTATCAAACATTTGATTGATTTACATATACTTCTTTTAATTTGCTAAAAATTCTACTGCACCAATAAAATATATGAACCTGTAGGCCAAGAGCATGTGCTCTGGCAACAAGATCTGTAACTTTCATTCAAATAATGGTTATGCTACCTAATTAAATAAAAAATTGCCTAACATCCCTACTATAATACCAGTCTTGTACTTATGGCTACCAACATGATTCACGCTTAGAAATTAAATATTTTACAGGTTATTTGTCATGTTAAACAACAAATTATTGAAGTTGATCTGCTTGCCAACAACAAAGTCAATTGGATTCTCAGAACGAAAACAAAGAACAAACCTGATTGCTTTAGTCTTTCTTTTGACATATATATACTTTTGTATCTAAAACTCAAAGGTCCTGAGTTTGGACGACATTTAAAGATTAGAAATCACAAAAATTACATTCAATAAGGCCATTGTATATTCCCAAAAATTACATTTTCCCCTATTGTTCTGTTGTAAAGTAAGAAGTATGATGTGTTGACAATTATTTTAAGTTATGTTTGTTCAGCTACTGCATCAAAGCAGATTACCTCTACAAGCAGTTTTTTCTTTAGTTAAAATTGAAATCTTTTGTTCATTGTGGTTCATAGGAATGGTACATAAGAATATCACATTTTTCAAGTACATTTTAAATCTACTATGATTCAAGTTTATAAATTTTTTTATGAAGTTTCTATTTTTTTTTTTAAATCTATATTACTTTATTCCTGTGTACCAATTGCTAATTTGGAATTGTTAACACTTAATTTAGAACAAGGCTGTCAATAATTTAGTGAATATGTAAATGATGCTTAATTTGAGTCATTTTGGTGAATTAAGTACGGCATAAGTGAAATTGAACGTTACTATCTTTTTTTTTTTTTTTTTTTCCCTTTAATTTCATTACGAACTAAGAAATATGAGTTAGTTCAGAGTGTTTTGGTTGGGTTGGTTTTGATTTAAGTTTTTTAGGAGGGTTAGTTATACACTAAAAAACATGTCCTCTTTATTTCAATGTAATTTGTCAGGATCCTTCGTAAATACCATCAAAAATAGGGTTGTGATGACTAAGTGTCTTTACAATGTATAGTATATATTAAAAGCAATCAGCTGTATTTTGCTTATACTTAAGAGATTTTAAATGATCCCGCGTATTGCGCGGGTTAAACACTAGTTTCTATTATTACTGAAGAACGTTTTCCTTTTAGTTTTGATAATAAATATGATTTTCTAGATTAGAGTTTGATTAGTTTCAAGCTTAAATTTTGTATGATTTTATTTAATTGTTGATTATATGATTTAATTAAGTGAATAAACGATTTATTTATTTGCATTGTAAAGTTTATAATAACATTCGTAGGGTCATCTTTAATTAACTTTTTACTCCTTTAGCCATCGGTCTCTTTGTTTTCCAATTAACGGTTACTAATTAATTTATTTAATTGACGTTTGATTACTTTTACTAATCTCTTTCTCTTCCTCTTTGTTAACATCCTATTGTTTTCCAAAATTTGATGATAATTCTAATGTACTAAATATGCATATTGTAACGTTTATTTTTATTTTTATTTTACTCCATTTTGCTGCCATGAAGTTAGTACATCCATAACTATTAGTTTATTATTTTATGATATGTTTGGTTTGATATTATTATTATTATTATAAATTTAGTGTTTCTAAAATAGCATGTTTTTTGTATTCTCTTTTTCTATTAATGCATTGTAACTTTTTATGGGAATACTTTATAAGAAAATTGTTTATTCTTTTTTTTTTTTTTTAAACTGAGTGTTTCTAAATTGATATTTGTTTTGTATTTCATTTTTCCATTGAT
Organism: Quercus robur; assembly: GCF_932294415.1. Taxonomy (NCBI): domain Eukaryota; kingdom Viridiplantae; phylum Streptophyta; class Magnoliopsida; order Fagales; family Fagaceae; genus Quercus; species Quercus robur. Next base: position 41,112,979 of record NC_065542.1, read on the forward strand.
GCATTGTAACATTTCATGGGAAGACTTTATAAGAACAATTTTTATTTATTGAATAAAATATTATACGTTTAATTTTAAAAAAAAATGAGACAAAATATAAATAATTATGATATGGAGGATGTTGCTAAATTTAAATGTTGAATAAAATAAGATGAGAATAAAATAATAAAAATGAAATGTATAGCAATAAACACCATATTATTTTAGTTATGCTATGTAATAAAATAATATTATATTTTTATATACTATCTTTATAATGCAATAATATAACATTTAACAACCAATGTGAATAAAAAAGATAACAACATAAAATATAAAACTAAATCGTATCAAGCTGGATTACCTGTCAATTCCAATTTTAGCAAACTAACTGACTTCTAGTAGTCTAAAACTGATTTCTGCGATGCATTTGGTAGAGCTTTCAATACTGCATCAGTATGTTTTGATGGTCAACCTGTTACACTAAAATTAAATATATATATATATATATATATATAGAGAGAGAGAGAGAGAGAGAGAGAGAGAGGGGCTTTTGTGTGTGGAAAAATAGAAATTATGCATGGAATAAGAGGGAGAATGACAATTTTATAGCATGAGGGTAAGAATAAGAAGAGTCAAAAATAAAGGAAGATAAAAAGATAGAATAATATTAATATTGAGAGTAGTGGGGATATGAAAAGTTGAAATGGAATGAGAAAGGTTGAAGAAAGTTAAGGTAGAGAGTAGTGGGGATATGAAAAGTTAAAATGGAATTGAAAATTTAATAATAAATAAGAATAATTAAAAATAAGATAAATTAAATATGATATTTGATTGTAATATAATTGTAATATAATAGAGTTTTTAATTCACTTTAAATGTTAAAAAATTGTATAAAAAAATTGAAAAAAAAATTGATAATGACATAGCTGCTGACGTGGCTCAATGGAAGCATAGCAACATTAAATGCTACGCTTCAGCTTTTAGTAATATATTGATATTGATTTGGTTGGGAATAGAAAAGTATCAGAATAGAAAATGGGGAGAGGATGGAAAAATAGGAAAATAGAAAAAAAAATTAGTTCTCCCTCATGTTGTTTGGCTAGAATGGTGGAAAAGTAGAGTGATGAAAACTCTTTTATTTGGTTGAAAAGAAAAATGAGAGAATAGAAAACATAGGTTGTATAATAAATACTTTTATATATATAATATCTTATTAGGAAAAAATATAAAACAAAAGTTGAGGTAAAAATAATAAAGCCAAAAGAGTAATTTAAAATGGAAAAAAATGGGAAAAAATCAACCTCAAATGCTATGTGAGGGAGGATTGGGGGTAAATGTGTAATTCCATCAACCCATCTCCGTGCCTCCCCTCTAATTTTCCCTCCATTTTGGAAGGATTGAATTTTCGTGGGTTTGGAAAGAAAACTACCGGGCTCAACCTTTTTCTCTTCTCCCAACCAAACACACCCATTACCCATATTCTCTCTCCCATTTTCTATCCACCTGGTTTTTACCCCAACCAAACACACCCAAAGCCTTTACTTAGTTGGGAGGATAGAAAAAAATGGGATGACAAAAAATGGTGGGGGATGGACAAAAAGGGGGGGGGGGGGGGAGTGTAGAAGAGATTTAGTTTTTCCTATTTGTGTTCGGAAGGGGGATGAAAAAGTGAAAAGGTAGAAAATTCTTTTATTTGATTGAAGAGAAAAGTAAAAGGATTGAAAAGGTAAATTATCCTCCCTTTATCCCAAATTGTTGGTCCTTATTCCATTTTGGGATGTCCCAAAATAAATTCTTCTTTCCAAAATTAATAAATAAAATTCTTATCTTTCCTTTATTTTATTTAAAAAGTCAATGTCATTCTTTCTCTATATTATAAATTAATGGGGATAGTTTTGAAAGAATGACATTGAATTAAATAAGAGTACGGTTCGGGTCAGACAACCTTGGTAAATATATGACTTTGAAAGATTTCACTGAAATATATTCATTACGTGTATTTTTCTCTTGAATGAGATTAAAAGTAGTCAATTAATCATGCAAACATGCAGCCAAGAAAATCCAAAGGTCAAGATCAATTGGGGCATGGTTTTTGAAGCATTAAATAAGTCAAAAACATGAGAAAATAAAAAAGGGAATAAAGAAATTCATTCAAGCCAAAATTGGAAAAATCCCAATATAGAGAAACATCTTGCACAATCTCAATATTTTTGTCATAACTTCTTACACAGATGTTCGATTTACCAAATTCTTGCGGCTATAGAAAGAAGTCTCAAAGATCTAAAACTTTTTAGTTTACCACAAATTCAAAAAAAAAAAAAAAAAAAACTAACCGAATATTAAGGAACTCACTTCCTTAATTTGAGGAATTTTCTCTTTTTCTTTTTAAGGAGACTGAGGTTATAGAGAAGAAAAAACCCTAGAAAAATTTTCATCTTTAAAAATAAATAAATAAATTGTTTTAGACGTTTAGCATTGTTTTTATGGATTTATTTTGCATAACTATGTGTGGCTAAATCTCTAACTAGGATTAGAGGTTAAAACTAATATTTTTATCATGCGTTCTTGGGATTATCTATGTGCTTTCTATGGATTGATGATTGAATTATGAAATTGATTTACTATTTGGAATCATTGCATATTGAAATGTTCTTAAGATTTAATATGATTTTTTTTTTTTTTTATAAACATCAATTGCTTGAACTCCTTGATTTGTTATTATTTAAGAATATACTAAATGCTTAATCTCCATTGTAACATGTCAATTGAATAATTTGCTCAATCACTCATATTCAATCTACTTTACACCTTGTTTGAGTATTTTTATGTTTTATCGTCTGATTAGGTGAGTTGCCTCTTTACCCTAATTGAGTTAAAAATAATCTAAGTTCATATGATAAAATATTATGTGCATCCTTAAATCCCTAGTGTTTTTCTTCATTAATTTCTCTTAAATTTATTTTGGTAGTTTCTGTAAGGTTGAATTTAATTAACCATCTTGTTGGTTTTATTTCATGCCGAATTTGCTTGTATTTCAGCAATTAGTAACCCTGTATTTAGGTGGGATTCTTGTAAGGGTAGTGAGTGAGATAGTGTGAAGAAATGCTCAAGAGTGTACAAGAAAAACAGGGATTTGCAACTGGATCTCGCGGGTGACTTGCAGCTACAAGCCGCCAGAAGCTGCACACGTGCCAGACATGCCAGAAGTTGAAGCGTCATGCTAGCTGGAGCACTACAGGACAAAATAGGACAACTGGCCGTTCAGTTACCTTGCGGTTGGAACTTGCAACTCAGTCAAGCCGCGAGCCAGCCTTGTTTTGAAAAACCTAACTCTTCACATTCCATTCTCACCCCAGTATAAATACCCCTTATACCCACGAAAGAAAGAGAGCTTCCAGAGAGAATTTTGAGAGAGAAACCCTAGAGAAAAACAAGATTGATTCATTCCCAATCTTCATTTAGAGACTCTTCAAATTTCTCAACTCTCTTCCTCTCCATTGTTAAATCCTTGAGAGGCTTATTACCAAAACATTTTCTCACCATATCCATTTCTGTGAGAAGGCTGTTTGGTGCTTTGGGAAGCAGTTAGGAAGGAACCAATTTCACATTGGTTGATGCTATGGTCAAGTAGCGGAATCTGGGAAGCTAGAAAATAAATAGGTTCGGCGCAACCTTGTTGGAGCAAGAAGCTTGGAGGGCTTAGGTACACTGGGTAGATTAGGCTTGGAGGGTCTATTACTGTTCATGTATCCTAACTACATTTTCTAGTGGATTACTTACCGCTTGGAGGGCGGTGGAGAAGTTTTATGCCGAGGATTTTGGTTTCCTCTTCGATAAC